>NW_028261391.1:14068892-14271392 GCF_051295495.1 Thamnophis sirtalis
ACCTTTTTGTCATTGCGTGCCGAAAGCATGTGTACACATGCACACTCATGCAATGCAAGCATGACCCCCCACATTTCCCACTCCCCGTGCATGCGTGCATGACCCCCTTATATGTGTCCCACACCCCAGTCATGCCCACGAGCCTCTGCACTGTCCCTGACCCTCCATGCATGCGCATATGACCCCCCCGTGCTCCCCCACCCCACCCCCATGCATACATGCACAACCCCTGCACAAGCACACACAACCCCCTGCGCATGCATGCACATCTCCCACCCCAAACATGTGCGTCAGAGACCCCAAAAGCAGCTGGTCGGCAGGAGGCATGCATGTGCATATGTGGTGCAGCTGAACTGGGGCGACAGTTCGTGGGCCCGCAGAGAGGGCTCTGCATGCCACCTGTGGCATGTGTGCCATAGGTTTGCCATCCCGGTTCTAAGTTATGATTGAATTTATTAATTTACTTAGAATAGAATAACAGAGTTGGAAGGGACCTTGGAAGTTTTCTAGTCCAACCCAAACCTATAACCTGGATTCAGAGTTCTGATGGTCAGGCTCACTCACAAGACCATGTTTTACCATAGTTTTGCTAAACACCAACACTTATTTCCAGTTTTCAACAAAAAAATTCCCCATAGTAAACCATCTGTTCTCTTAACAACTGCTGCATTTGCTTTAGGACCAACATGTTGCTTAACAACCACACTAAAAAGTCATAAAATTGGATCTGTCACAGGACTGACCATTTTATGACCATTTTGACATACAACCATAATGGCCAGGCTCCATTACAGCCTTATGTTGAGGACCACCTGCAGAGAAAAAAAATATATTGTGAGCAATGGGGACTGATTTCAGGAAGGTGGGTGTATCCATTGAAAGATTTTTAGTGGCTATACGGTATCTGATTATAATGAATTGTGTGTTTACCTCCAAGTTAGGATATAAATGTACCCCCAACAACAATTTGTTAACTGGAAAGTAGTATCTAGCTTACATGTACTGTAATATGTTGATGTGTTTGCCCCAAAATCTTCCAGTGAGTTTGCATGGCTGGGGGTACATTTGAATCTCGTCTCCCCAGGCCTTTACCATCACATCTTCTCTTACTGCCTTTGCCCTTCCGTTATCACTGATATTGTTGTTATTAGTAAAATGCAGCTGTTGATCCTGTTATTTAGGTTCTACAAGCAAATCTAATGTCAATGGTAAAAGACTACCCTCTAAACATCTATGATGCTCTACATGTGGCGAGTGGTGGCATCCACTAGGACAGGTCTTAACATCAGAGCTCACCTTGATTCCAAGTAGTAGCAAAAGTACAGCTTTCAGAATCCCCATAACAAAACTGGGAAAACATTAAATCGATGGGGAATGGCACTATTCATATTTAATCCATCCAGTTTGAATAAATTTCAAATCATGTTTAGTTTTTATACGGCCCTAACCATAGGTTTTTGGTCCTAGTGTCACTTCCTTTGAATGATGAAAGGTCAACTCTCAATGTCAAGGTCAACTTTCAGCTAAAAAATATTTAAAGGGACATTTTAGCCCATCTGAAATCAACCAATCTCTAAAGACTGTCCAAAATCTCCAATTGTCAAAGTACTCATGAAGGTCAGAACAATTAAATGGGCTGTATGGAAATAAACAATTATATTAGTAATCATGTTATCTTGATGATGTCAAATTCCAAGCTAGGACAGAGATTTGGCAGAAGCAGAATAATTCTACTTGCTACTTTTTGTAAAGCCCATTGCTGTGGAAATTCTCAAACACAGAAATTAGATATTCAATAAAAATTAGAATTAGAATAAAAGTGTTGGAAGGGACCTTGGAGGTCTTCTAGCCCAACCCCCTGCCTAGGCAGGAAACCCTACACCACTTCAGGCAAATGGATATCCAACATCTTCTTAAAAACTTCCAGTGTTGGAGCATTCACAACTTCTGGAGGCATATTGTTCCATTGATTAATTGTTCTAACTGTCAGGAAATTTCTCCTTAGTTCTAAGTTGCTTCTCTCCTTGATTAGTTTCCACCCATTGCTTCTTGTTCTATCCTCAGGTGCTTTGGAGAATAGCTTGACCCCCTCTTCTTTGTGGCAGCTCTTGAGATATCAGAACACTAAATAATAAATATATATATGAACGGGACACATATATTCACCTTTATTCATGAAAAATAATAAATCCCTTTTCCCCCAATTCTCATACAAACACATTAGGACAAGATAGTGTTATTGGAGTTCCAGAGAAGCAATTTGCAAACTAAAGACTACCCCATGGAGACCAGAACTGGTGACTGCAGCAGAATAAGGAATCAGCAAATAGATCAGAATTCCTCTATGGACAAGAGAGAGAATCACATTCCATGTAGTGGAATATTGTTTAGAAGAGTAGGAGCTAAGAGATTGCATCTTGCTCAAGATGTGGCTGGAGCTTCCAAACACACATTAAGTTTGCATACTTCTCTCTCAACCACTTCTGGAAGTAGCTTGTTAACGTTTTATTTTTATATTAAGGAACTTCAGAAAGGCTGAAATGTTTCATCGCATTCAGTGCTTCATCCTTCAATCCTTGATGAAAAAAAGTTTTATGAAAGTTTTGAGGACTTAAAAGGTATTTATTTTTAAATAAACAGCAAAAAGGTGATTAGAACATTGATTTTTGGAAAATCATAAACAGATTAAGGGGCCAGATAAGACTTTGAAATTAATTACAAGAATTCTTCTGTGTTGTTTTGAATTTTATATTTTTAAAAAATGAAGACTTTGAAATCAATTATAAGAAGCCTTCCCATGGGAAAGTGTTGATTAGAGAAAAAACATGATAAGAGGGAATTTTGAAGGTTGGACTCTAGAGGGAACCAGAAAGAACTAAAGATTATAATTAAAGGAGAAGAGAACATTAATATGGACTGAAACAATACTGTGAGAAAGCTTCAAGGATATTTGAAAACAACGCAGGCAGATGTTTCTCTCGATATTGTCTGCTACTATAAAAGAGGTTATAGAACAGGAACAGATTTCATTGGTCAAAACTGAGACCGATGCTGATTTGAATGTGGATATAGAATAACAGGCTACCAGAATGATGTGGAACAAGAACTTACACTGCACTTACAAATGAAACCAGCTCATGTATTAATAATTAAAAGGGATCTACAAATAACAAACCAGAAGGATGATTTGGATAAACTCTTTGTTTTAGATTTACAAATAAGAACTATATAAGTTTTGAAGGAGTTTTTGAGAAGAGATTAAGCAAAAAAAAAAAGGAAAGAGATAAAGTACCCGGACATTATTTAAGGGAAATAAAAATGAAGATGATTAAAAGCAGAGATAAAGCATATAAAGTTGGGTTATTTGATGAAGTTTGAAATATCTGCATTATTGTTTCTGGTGTCACTTAATGGATTTTTGCTAATGAGGCCGAATGACAAGGCTTCAAATATTTGTTTACAAATAAGAGATTTTGGAAGAAGAGATTTTGATATATTTTTTTAGAGAAAGTGATAAATAATTATATTAAAAGTAAAGGAATATAAAATTGGTACATTTGATTAAGGTTAGTGTATGTACATGTGTATGTGTTAATGTGTGTATGTGTGTGTGTATGTATGTATGTATGTATGTATGTATGTATGTATGTATGTATACATATAGATAGTTCTTGACTTACAACAGTTCATTTAATGACTGGTCAAAGTTATAACAGCACTGAAAAAAGGGACTTAGGATTGTTTTTCATACTTTCAACCATAGTAGTATCTCTATGGTCATGTGACCAAAATTCAGAGGCTTCAGAGACTCATGTTTATGATGGTTGAAGTATCCCAGGGTCATGTGATCCACCTTTTGCGACCTTCTTACAAGCAAAGTCAATAGGGAAGCCTGATTCACTTAACAACCATGTTACTAACTTAACAATTGTAGTGATTCACTTAACAACTGTGTGAAGAAAGTTCGTAAAGTGAGGCAAAATTCACATAACAAATGTTTGCTTAGCAACAGAAATGTTGGGCTCATTTGTCATCATAAGTCGAGGAATACCTGTAACTTGATATTTCTGGCAACGGAAATGGTAATGGATTTTTGCTGATTGGAATTGAATGACAGGGCTTTAAGAATTTGGTGATTGATAAAAGATGAGGCATAGAAAGAAGAGATCCTTTGTTGAGGAATACAACATGTAGGACTGCAACTTGTAGTTCAATGGAACTGCATCTACATGGAGGGATGTATGCAGTGGAGTACCCCAAGACTCTGTTTTAGGCCCAGTACTCTTCATCAATGATTTGGATGAGGGAATAAATGGGGAACTCATCAAATTTGCAGATGACAACAAGCTGGCAGGAACAGCCAACACTCCAGAAGATAGGCTAAAGATAAAGAAGGATCTTGACAAACTTGAACATTGGGCACTATCTAATAAAATGAAATTCAATGGTGAAAAGAGTAAGGTTCTACATTTAGGCAAGAAAAGTATAATGCACAGGTACAGTATAGGTGGAATCTTGCTCAATAGTAGTAACTTTGAGAGGGATCTTGGAGTCCCAGTGGATAACCATTTAAATATGAGCCAGCAGTGTGCAGCCGCCGCCAAAAAAGCCAACACAGTTCTAGGCTACATAAACAGAGGGATAGAATCAAGATTACATGAAGTGTTAATACCACTTTATAATGCCTTGGTAAGGCCACACTTGGAATACTGCATTCAGTTTGGATCTCCACAATGTAGAAAAGATGTGGAGACTCTGGAAAGAGTGCAGAGAAGATGATTAGGGGACTGGAGACTAAAACATATGAAGAACGGTTGCAGGAACTGGGCATGTCTAGTTTAATGAAAAGAAGGACTAGGGGAGACATGATAGCAGTGTACCAATATCTCAATATCTGTCACAAAGAAGGAGTCAAACTATTCTCCAAGGCACCTGAGTGTAAAACAAGAAGCAATGGGCGGAAACTAATCAAGGAGAGAAGCAATTTAGAACTGAGAAATTTCCTGACAGTTAGAACAATTAATCAGTGGAACAGCTTGCCTCCAGAAGTTGTGAATGCCCCAACACTGGAAGTCTTTAAGAAGATGTTGGATAGGCATTTGTCTGGAACGGTATAAGGTTTACTGCCTAGTCAGGGAGTTGGACTAGAAGACCTCCAAGGTCCCTTCCAACTCTGCTATTGTATTGTATTATTATTATTGTACTAGAGGTGATAAATTATTAAAATTATTTGCACTTGTCTTGAAGGGAGAAATCGTTTCTTTTTTTTCCTTACCACATATTTTTGCATATTTTGTACTTTTTAACATTCTTTTTAGTTTGTATCAAGTTTTTTATTTTTGCATTAGTAAACTGTAATAAGAATTATTATGAAAAAAATATAGTCTCCTCAACTTTGGAATCTTTGAAAATAGCAGAGACAGTGGTGGGTTCCTACCATTTCGGCCCAGTTTGGCCGAACCAGTAATGTTTTGGTGGCCTGGGTCCCTGGAAGTGGCAGTGACTCAGGCCTGCCATGCCTCCGAACCGGTTCTCCAGGCAGTGCCATAGGCGCCACCATCTTGTTTTTCGCTTCTGTGCAAGCAATTTTTATTTTCGCTTTTGCGCATGCAGAACTATTTTTATTGCACTGTGCATATAGCGCGCACTGTGCACAGTGCACCCATGAGCAAACTGACAGTAGTGCTTGCCGGAACCCACCCCTGAGCAGAGAGTATTATTTTTATGTTTCCCTGCCATGATCTGGCATCTAATAAAACAGCCTTTAGCAGACTGACTTTTCACTTAACCCATGGGGCAGAACTTCAGGGTTGGCTGAATTTATTTTAAAAGGAGAGAATTTGGATTCAATCTCAGGACTTCTCAAAATGCCCTTCAGGTTCTTATTTGCTAGTTCCCCTATTAGACACCTGTCAGGCTTAAGTGTTGATCGGTTTATTTTTTACAAGGTTGATTGATGCTCTCCACTATTTTAGCAGTCACCTGGAGAACTGGAGTTTACCTTAATTTTTCACAAGGTAGTGAAGTTAGAACAACAGTTAGGACCTTACCTCTTTCTTGATAGAGTTGGCTAGTGGCATTGTGGCAGCTAAACATCCTCAGAATCTGAGTACCAAATAAAACTAGTATCAGCATATGATTGTTGAGATTATATCTCTGAAACCACTGTGGGACATTTGAAAATGAACTCTGAAGTTCAGAGATCCATTGTGATTAGTCATATCTAGAAGAATAGTTGACTAGTAAAAATTGAAATGAACAACAACAACAAAATTTGGGATAGGCTTTTTTTAAAAAAAAACTGAAATGTTTCCATGTTGTGATATGAGATGAATTGATCCATATTTTTTCAAGCAATCACCACAAAATTATTGGTCACATTTGACTGTCCTTGAAATGGGATGCAACTACATGGAAGTCAAGGAGTTTTTCTGGGATTATTACTTACTTTTCAATCTGGCCAACTGTCCTGGCATTTTCTGATGAGTGCCCATTCAAGTAGCAAGTAGACCAATCTCTGCTGTAATTTGGCAAGCTAGAGAGTGTCATTTAAAAATAATATATATTATTTCAGGGCCAGGGTAGCCTAGCAGTTAAAATGCTGAGCTTGTTGACTGGAAGTCTGGCAGTTCGAGACCTGTGTGATAGGGTAAGCTCCCGTTCTTGCCCCAGCCTCTGCCAACCTGGTAGCAATTAAAAGCAGGCAAATGAAAGTAGATAAATAGGTACCACTTAAGTAGGAAAATAACACTGTTATGCATGCTTCAGTATTCAGACACATGACCACAGAAACATCTTTGGACATTACTGGCTCCCTTGGCTAGGAAATAGAGGTGAACACCTTTGCCTAGAGTTGGATATGCCTAGAGGTTACCATTGTTTACATTTTATGCATTACTTTTATTCTAAACCTCAAAACCTTTTATTTTATTTTATTTTATTTGTGTGCTGCAGGATCATCTAGAGCAGGGGTGTCAAATTCAAGGCCCGGGGGCTGGATCTGGCCTATGGGGTGCTTTGATCTGCCCTGTGGGGCTGTCCCAGAAACAGCAAAGGCCTGGCCTGCAGTGCCTCTGCCAGTGAAAACGGAGTTCAGGAGGACGCCCGTTGTGGCCCAAGCATTCTACCAGAGAAAACGGGCTCCTGAGCTCCATTTTCATAGTTGGAGGGTTGCAGGAGGCCATCAGAGCTGAAAATGGAGCCGAGGAGCCCATTTTCTCTGGTAGCGCGTTTGAGCCACAACAGGCATCCCAAACACAAAGTTGAACTGGGTACACTCACCCTGGCCATACTCACCCTGACCTCTCCGAGGTCAAACACAACCCTGCTGCAGCCCTCAATGACATTGAGTGTCAGCCTCTGCTTCGCTTGCTTGCTTTCGGCTGCCATGGAAACGGGGGGAGAGCATGGTATTTGGGATGGGAATAATTAGCACAGGAAGATTTGTCAAACAAGGAGTTTTGTTCTCACCATTGTCTGCGCATGCTGATGGCCGATGTTTGGACCTGGTAAAGGCCAACCGTCTTGCATACCAACCTGATGATGCTACTTGGAGATGCAACCCACATGATACCTAACAGAGTTGTAGATTGAGCAATGGGATAGTGGTTGTTGGAGGGAGAGGGCTGGACAAAAATTTGATAAGTATGATTTTGCGCTTTTCTGCCTCAGACCTTGCTTTATTACGCTGCTATCTGTTCATAATCAGTAAAAGTACTTTTAATTCCACAAATATTGGGAGTGAGAGGTTTCTTTCTTGGTTACTGAGGGAGGCATGCTTGACATTGAGTTTGATACCCCTGATCTAGTGGTGAAACCCTGTATATCATAGCATAATTTGTTTTTCTTTTTTTGTTGGAATAAAGTGGTTTTCCATCTTCTTGAAACATAGGACCTATGTCTAATTATACAAATACAATAGCAGAGTTGGAAGGGACATTGGCAGTCTTATAGTCCAACCTCCTGCCTCCTACCTAGGCAGGAAACCCTATACCGTTTCAGACAAATGGCTATCTTCTTAAAGACTTCCAGTGTTGGGGCATTCACAACTTCTGGAGGCAAGCTGTTCCACTGATTAATTGTTTTCACTGTCAGGAAATTTCTCCTCAGTTCTAAGTTGCTTCTCTCATTAATTAGTTTCCACCTATTGCTTCTTGTTCTGCCCTCAGGTACCTTGGAGAATAGTTTGACTCCCTCTAATTAAAGCAACCAATTTAGCATCTCAGCAAGTCCATCATCTCCACTATCCATTCCTACTCCATTTTGAATAAAATTGAATGTTTTCACGTTTGTTCATATAATATATGCACAATATATGCAATTATGATATATTCATAATTTCGTAATTCTTTCCAGCTGATTATCTCAAAAGAAAAGTCTCCAGTTTCAATTGTATACAAATCTTTAAAATCGTCTATATTATTGTATGTAATTGAATCCAAAAAATCCTTCATTTTTTACATGTTCACCAAGCATATTAAAATGTTCTTTCTTGTTGATTACAGTTGCAGTAGATATTTGAAGAGCATTAGGTGTTTAATATCATTAAAACTTAATTAGGGTCTAAGTATTAGTCTTAAGTGAATAACAACTCATTAACAGAACTTTGAAAATTTTTAGTTCCTGGAGACTATGCACAACCTCTTTTTCTTTGACATGCTAAAAAAATAACTTTAGAATTTAATATAAAACAGACAGCCATGTAGCGTGCTGACTTCAAATCATTCTTGCTACTTGATATTCAGCATATTTATCAGAATGCTAATGCAGATGACATCAAACAAATCACATACACTCTACACCGGACTGGAAAACCTTCAAAATGAAATCTATGATGTGATTGACAGCAATTTAATCCCCAAAGAAGAAAAGGATTTTTTTTGTTTAATAAACACACGCACAACCATTTTAATTTTCTCTGCAGCTGTGATCAAATTCAATCCAAGTTGAGGTATAGTCCTTTTAATCTATTAAAAGTGATAATATTATTATTATTGGCTATACATTTTAATTTTAATTGAGATTATTTTTAGTATTATTTTAGTTTTGGTTACAGCCTCTTTTTTCCCCCCAAGAAAAGAGTGATCTACTACAAATCATAAGGAATTCCAATATTTGAGGGGCTGCCACAGAGAGGAATGGGTCAAGCTATTTTCCAAAGCACCTGAAGGCCAGACAAGGAACAATGGATGGAAACTGAACAAGGAAATATTCAACCTGGAAACAAAGAGGAACTTTCTGACAGTGAGAACAATCAACAAATGGAACAGCTTTCCTTCGGAAATTGTGGGGGCTTCATCACTTGAGACTTTCAAGAAGAGATTGGACTGCCATTTGTCAGAAATAGGGTGGGGTCTCCTGCTTGGGTGGAGAGTTGGGCTATAAGGTCCCTTCCAACTTTGTTAATCTGAATCTCTGAAGAAAACAATATGGGGATATTGAAATCTTAATTCACTTATCTTCCCGGAGAATTGATTGGGCCAAAGTGCTGTGCACAACCACAAGGTCAGTTCAGAGAACGGGAGACATCTCCTACCATTTGTTCCAGGTCCAATTAAAGAATGCAGCACCTAGGAAGTATATTTATTAAATTGCAACACCTACCCTCTGGAATTATCTCCCTCCAGAAATTGGTGCAATTTCAGCCTTATGTCATCCAGGAAAGTATTGAAGGATGGGGATAGGGTGATTATGGCACTGACTTTTATCCTTTTACCTGTTTTGTTTTGATCTTTTTGAATATTTTGCCCTTCAAGGCACTTATATCTTTTAGATGTAATCTTCTCTCTCTCTTTCACTCTCTTTCTGTCCCCCTCTCTTTCATTCTCTCTCTCTCTCTCTCTCTCTCTCCCACTATCTCTCTCTTTCACTTTCTATGTGTCACACACTCTCTCTCTCCTTCTGTCTCTTTCATTTTCTCTTTCCTTGTCTCTCTCTCTCCTCCTCTCTTTACTTCTCTCTCTCTCCTTCTCTCTCCTGCTGTCTTTCCTTCCTTCTTTCTCCTTCTGTCTCTTTCCTTCTGTCTCTTTTCTCTCTCCTCCTGTCTCTTTCCTTCTCTCTCTCTATCCCTCCCTCCCTCCCTCCCTCCCTCCCTCTCTCTCTGTTGTAATTGTGCCATTTGTTTAGGAATGACAAGTGATTTAAACAGACAAGTGATGTGTTTTGTCATTCTACGTTTGGGGTAGTTACGTAAAGCCAAGACAATACATTCTAAACTTGATCAGTAGTCCTAGAAAGTTAGGTTTCCTCTAGAAAAGAAAATCAGAGGGAGGAATGGGATGATAAAAGGAAGGAGATATTATAACATTAAGTTGAAGGCCCCATTTGTATGTACCTAACGAGCCATTTCCCAATGCCTCTTTAGGGAGCTGGATTGAATGCTGCCGTTGTAAAAGGCTACAATTTTTTTTTTGTGATCTCACCCAGCATACTATTTGGCTGGATTGGGAGAAGATGAGGGCAATGCATCTAAAAAGCAATTCCCAGTATTCTCTTCTGGGGGACTGTGTTGAATGAGGCAGAAATGGGGAAGCAGACAGTGAATTTCAAATCTTTCTCTATACCCACCACATCTATTACTTGGCTGTGGCGGAACTGAGAAAAGAAGATGGCAGCGTACCAACCCCAGTTCAGGGAATGAAACAATATATTGTGTGATGTCCTTTGGGGGAACAGAGTAACCAAAATAATGGAGGCGAACCACTCACCCGCCATGAAATTTTACGAGCTTTTAAAAAGCTTAGCAACAAAGACCTTAAAACAGTATTTGCCATTAAGAACTATACGATTCTCATGGCATTGTTTGCCATTGGTCTCTTCAAATGTATTCTCCTGAAATTCAAGGGCAGAAGAAGAAAAGAAGAAGAAATCTCTCCAGAATGGGTCTGGATTGCTGCCAGCGTTCAAGAATGCTGCACATGCCACAGCTCTAATAAAAGGAATAGCATTAAGCATTACGTACAAAGAACTTCCCAAGATTTAGCTCAATACACTGCCCCTCCTTGTCTGATGCATAGCACAATAGGTGGCATTCAGGGCTACATGCATTTCGATAAGCATAATGAGATGGAATTTATTGCTCTCTATGCAAATTGGTGAAGCCTTGAAAATTGTACAGCTGGTTTTGGTGAGCTATCAAGAAATTCACTCCCCTCTTTTTTTTCTTTCCTGCTTTCTTCATTCTCTTCTGAATTGAAGAACTCCAACTGGAATACAACCTAAATGTAAGGACTGATATATCTGTTGACACGATACTCCTGCCCTGCTGAATTAATATTTGAAAATGCTGCAATCATACAATATTAATAGCAGGCTTATATACCGCTTCATGGTGCTTTACAGCCCACTCTACGCGGTTCACAAATCAGCATATTTTCCCCAATAATCTGGGTCCTCATTTTACATGCCTGGGAAGGATGGAAGGCTGAGTCAGCCTTGAGCAGGTGAGAATCGAACTGTTGGCAATCAGCAGAATTAACCTGCCATACTGCATTCTAACCACTGCACCACCACAGTTCTTATAATACAATGTTCAGCATATGCCTTCACTATAATGAATTAACTGTGATTATAACCTGAACGGGATTACTTAGAGGTGTAAGAAAGGAGTAATCTTTGGGACAAATCCAAGTTCTCTTAGCCCAGTAAGCATATGATGATGGTAATAATGGCAGAAAAAGCTTACTCTAAAATAGGAACTGGTTTCATTAACTGGGATTAGCAAAGTTCCTTCCTTCCTTCCTTCCTTCCTTCCTTCCTTCCTTCCTTCCTTCCTTCCTTCCTTCCTTCCTTCCTTCTTTCCTTCCTTCTTCCCTCCCTAGGGAGCAATCATCCTTAAACATACAAATGTTTCTTATTTTGACTTTTCGCATATATTACCTACTTAAAATTAAATAGTGATTTCTGCGTATATGTGTTTAGAAATGAAAGCAACCCTCTATCTTACTCAGTTATGGCAGGGCTATTTGAGGATAGAAGAGGAGAGAGCAATAACAATAGCACTTAGCAATACCACTAAGACTTATATACCACTTCATAGTGCTTTACAGCCCTCTGTAAGCAGTTTACAGAGTTAGCCTATTGCCCCCAACAATCTAGGTCCTCATTTTACCCATCTCGGAGGGATTGAAGGCTGAGTCAACCTTGAGCCTGGTGAGATTCGATTTGCCAAACTGCAGGCAGCTGATGATCAGCAGAAGTAGCCTGCAGTACTCTAACCACTGTGCCACCGCAGTTCATAAGAGGCGAAGGATGTTGATTTTATTAAATATTTAAACTTAAAAATGTTTTTTTTTACCCAATCTGTCTTTTTTAAATTTTCTTTTCTTTTATGCAGTTATTTATTTTGTTCCTTCAAATATTTTAATAAATAAACTATAGCTAAAAACCTACCCCCACCCCCGCTATCTGTTTACTGCACAAACCTCTGGCCTTGAGCCTTCAGAATTTCATTGAATTGATCAAAAATGACATTTGTGGTGAATGTGAAGTCTTGAACCAGAAAGCCAAAGGTAGCTAAGACAAGTATTTATCCCAATATCGTTGTGTTTAGGTCCTACCTTCTATCTTAAGGGTACCACGGCAACAACCGTATGAGGTAAATTGCACTGAGAGAGATTGACTAGCCTCATGTCACCCTGTAAACTCTGCAGTGTAAGTGAAGTTGAATTAAAATATCCCTAATCCATTATACTACACTGACTGGGAAATGTTTGGAAATCTGATGGGAAAATATGTTAGCTCAATTTCCTCCCTGCTTTGTAGCTATGAAGAATCATCAAAGCAAGCTATGGGTCAAGGGTTGGTATCCTCAGAGACTAAGAATGGGTATCCTAGGTTTATTGGCTTATCTCAACTGTTTCCCTGTGTAATACAAAATGACAAATTGTGCAAGGGAAAAAGTCAGGGTTAACACACCCGTCAGGAGCAGAGGGACCAAGCTTGAAGTAAACCTCAAATCAAGTTGTAACCTCTTTTAATGTAGGCCAGCTTGAACTACAGCCTGAAGTGGAAGCAAGTAACAGAACAGATTATACATTGTAAGTGGGGGTGGGTTTATTTTTTGATAAAGAAAAGATGAAATTCTAGATATAAACTCCAGTAAAATGCAATGCTCAGTAGAATTGAATTTAACACCTTCAAAATACAGGAGAATTTCAAGCAAAGAGAAGCCATCTGAGACAGTATTTGTGACTTCAAAGAAAACAGCATTAAGATGATCATGCAAATCCATCTGACCTATATTTATATATTCAGGGAAAAAGAAATGCCCAGTACTGACTATCCAAGAGTAAAGCCAAGAGTTATAATCAGTTATCTTTCCCTTATACCAAAACAGGCCCCAATCCTACTGGCCTTCAAATTACTGGGGCAAGGATGAAAGGTATTCTTGTCTTAAGGAGGGTTCCTACCAGTTCGGGCCGGTTTAGCCACACCGGTAGTGATATGGTGGCCTGGGTCACTGGAACCAGCAGTGACCCAAGCCTGCCACACCCCCGAACCAGTTCCTTGTCACCGCCATCACCATCTTGTTTTTTAGTTCTATGTATGCGCAGAACAATTTTAATTGAACTGCACATGTGCACAAAGCGCACACGCGAGCGAACTGACAGTAAAGCCAAGCAGAACCCACCCCTGCTCAAGGGGGTGGGGATGGGATAATATGAACCTATGCTTATTTGGATGTTTAATTGTTTAGCTTGTTCTGTTTTGGGGGGAAATTCATTGCCCAGTTTCAGTGTTTGGCAGCCATACAACTTCTTTCCTTAACTAACTAAACAACTCCCTTATTTATGACCGTGTAATTAATTTGGGGTAGAGTTGGGATGACTGGATGGAACTGAGCATTTACTGGCTGGATGCCCTTCCTGATACCACATGGAGTTTGCAGATGATTTTTTTTTCTTTTCACCCTATGAGAAAAACATCTCCTGCTACCTAGGATTGAACTCACAACCTTCTGAGTGGGGTGTGAGCATTTTCTTCACACCACTCATTAACTAACAAAGTAGACATACTAAAAAGAGGCATAATAGACTATTGTGATTCTTACTTTATTTTATATATAGTTTTCAGAAGAGACTATAGGTATACAGAATAGAGAATAGAATACAGGATAACAGAATTGGACAGGATCTTGTAAGTCATCTAGTTCAACTCCCTGCTCAAGCAGGAGACCCTATATCATTTCTGACAAGTGGCTGTCCAGTCTCTTTTTAAAAGTCTCCAGTAAGGAAGTACCCACAACTTCTGAAGGCAATCTGTTCCATTGGTTGATTGTTCTCACTGTCAGAACATTTCTCCTTATTTCTAGCTTGAATCTCTCCTTGATCAGTTTCCATCCATTGCTGCTCATCTTACCTTCGGGTGCTTTGGAAAATAGATTGTCCTCCTTCTATTTGTGACAGTACCTCAAATATTGGAGCACTGCTATCATGTCACCCCAGTCCTTCTCTTCACTAGATTAGCCATGCCGTGTTCTTGTAACTGTTCTTCATATGTTTTAGCCTCCAGGCCCCTAACATCTTTGTTGTTCTTCTCTGCATTCTTTCTAGGGACTTTTGTTTTTATAGTGTGGTGACCAAAGCTGGGGCAGTATTCTAGGTATTGTCTTATTAAGACTTTATAGAGTGGTATAACAAAGTTATTCATAACCATAATCTATATTAAAAATGTTTTTCCCTACTGAGCCAATATGCCTCAAGTGTCCTCCCATTCCTGTTGTGATATTTTATGCAACTTTGGATGTCTTATTGTCTTATTGAGTGATACTGACACCCTTAGAGTGCATCTTTAAACGAAATGCAAATATCCATATTCAGAACTTTGCTTCTCATAATCTGGGTGTTGAACTGACAATACAAGGGAATGAGATTTATGCTTCCCCATCTAAGTTTATTTTATGGCAGCCGTATGAGATTTCATTTCATGGAAAAATCTGGATTGATAAAGAAATTTAATTGTCTGTCAGCATACCTTATGGTGGGGTTGCTACATTTATTTCAAGACAGAGAATCTCATTACGATTACAATTCTCCAGGCAGTCCTCAATCTTAAAAGCAATGTTTAATTAATGCAGCCTCAAAGAAATCTGCTGCTTTCTCTTTCAGGTCTTCCTATGAATTTAATAGATTGTTGATTTTCGATCCCCAAAGAGATCAGATTTCCCTTTCACTCTTCAATCATCAATTTAGGTATTCCATTATCTTGAATTCCTTGCATCACTTAAACTGTCCAATGAGCCGATCAAGGTACAGTTAATAACTTCAATTATCTTCTCTCTCTCTTTGTGAACATTTTAAGAAAGGCGATTTCTCCCACCCTCTCCTATATGTGTATATTTATATATGGTGTACTCTGCCTCTCCCACAAATGTCTATTCGTGCTTTCATTTTTCTCCATGTTTAGCATCTGAAAAGCCTTTTCATTTCTTAACAACTACATTTGAAAGGATATATATGCTTGTGATTGAAAGTTGGATTGGGTTATCGGTTGGCAAGGCATAATTTTGTGCAAAAACATTACTGTCTCTTTTCTGCACCTGTAATATTTGGAATTAAGATGACATCATAAGCATTTGGTGCCTGTCAAAGCAAACACATTCATTGTGTTGTAGAACGTTCTTTATGAATTTTGGCTATGCAAGTTTGAGAGAGAGGGGGGAGGGAGGGAGGGAGGGAGAGAGATAGAGAAGTATTTCATTTTTAAAGATAAATAAATAAAAATAATATAGAATTACAGTATTTGAAGAAAATAAATTCTTTTTGGAGAATTGGACACTATCTAACAAAATAAAATTCAATGGTGAAAAAAGTAAGGTTATACATTTAGGCAAGAAAAACAAAATGCACAGGTACAGTGTAGGTGGCAGCTTGCTCAATAGTAGTAACTATGAGAGGGATCTTGGAATCCTAGAGGACAACCATTTAAATATGAGCCAGCAGTGTGCAGCAGCTGCCAAAAAAGACAACACAGTTCTTGGCTGCAAAAACAGAGGGATAGAATCAAGATTACATGAAGTGTTAATACCACTTTATAGTACCTTGGTAAGGCCACACTTGTAATACTGCATTCAGTTTTGGTCACCATGATGTAGAAAAGATGTGGAGACTCTAGAAAGAGTGCAGAGTAGAGCAACAAAGATGATGAGGGGACTGGCGGCTATATGAAGAACAGTTGCAGGAACTGGGTATGTCTAATTTAATGAAAAGAAGGACTAGGAGAGAGATGATAGCAGTGTTCCAATATCTCAGGGGTTGCCACAAAGAAGAGGGAGTCAAGCTATTCTCCAAGGCACCTGAGGGTAGAACAAGAAGCAATGGGTGGAAACTAATCAAGGAGAGAAGCAACTTAGAACTGAGGAGAAATTTCCTGACAGTTAGAACAATTAATCAGTGGAACAACTTGACTCCAGAAGTTGTGAAAGCCCCAACACTGGAAGTCTTTAAGAAGATGTTGGATAACCATTTTTCTGAAGTGGTGCAGGGTTTCCTGCCTAGGCAGGGGGTTGGACTATTAGACCTCCAAGGTCCTTTCCAAATCTGTATTGTATTGTAAATAGACAAGTATATCAGCTTGTGCAAAAAGGTAACAAATAAAAGAATAAAAATGTTTTTGTGTATTTTGTTAGCTGCCCAGAGTCTAATGGAGTGGCTGGCTATAATGCATTTAAATACAGAAACAACAACTGCAAATATCCTCAGAGGGGAAGATTCCTGATAGGTTTGCATAATTAAAACCCTGATAGATGTAAATTACCAAAGTCTATGTTTTGTTTAGTTCTAAAGAGCAGTGGAGTATTTCTGTCTCCTCTACTTGAGTTTCTAAATAAACATACTGAATTGTACCTTAACCCAGGCAAATGAATGGAGCTGAAATTAACTAGAATTAATTAGCAATAGACCAGCTGGAACTGCCTGCCTTCTTTCAAACTAGTAACAGAAAAGATTAGCCAGCCTGGAAATAACCAGATTGCTTTTTCCTCTTTTTTTTTCTTTTGAGATTTGTTTTTCAGCACTTCTTAGGTTCAGAAAGAACAGTTGGAAGTTCCCCATCCATAGAAATAGCAGGAGGTATTGAGATGTTGCACGAGTGCAAACCCAACACCAAAACAACATGATGTCATTTGATCGCCAAAAGTAGTGATGATCATCAACCTTGGCAATTTTAACATTGCATGTTGGCTTGGGAATTCTGGGAGTTGAAGTCCAGGCATCTTAAAATTACAATTGTTAGGAGGTTTATCCTGTGTCCAAACTGAGGTTTTTCTCTCTGATGGGACCCAGAATGTGGAACTTGTTTTCTTGTTACTTTAAATTAAGTTGATAGTTTTTAATGCATGTTATATTGTTTTTCTAATCTTGTCCTTGTTTTTATTTGTGATTGGCTAATGTGAGAACTAAACAGAAAAGGACACTATGAATTCAATTAATTTTTGCTACTGTCTTCCACTTGGCCATTTATCAAGATAGATAAGACTAACTAGTGCCCCTCTAGTTAGACTAGTTAGACTGCACTAATGATGCTACCTAGTTTGGTAATGAAATATCTGCAAGAAAACTACGAAGCTCAGATAATACTCCTTTGTACAACATTACCTGAATATAGAGTGTAATTAAGCCTAGCCTTTATGTAACATGTGGGGGTATTCAGCTGGTTCGGACAGGTTTGGGGGAACCAGTAGTCGTGGTTCGGACCAGTTTGGGGGAATTGGTAGTGGCGACCTATAGGTAGGACCCCACTCATCTCTATGCCATCCTATTTAGCCACATTTTCTAAGTCGCGCATGTGTGCAAGCCACACATGCGAGCAAAGCATATGCACGGATGGCGCCCATGCTCACAGTTTCAATGTGCAGCGAACCGGTGGTAAAATTATGTGAAACCCACCTCTGAACATGACATATGTCTCCCTCTTGAACACTGAAATATTCTCTTTTATTGGTAGTGCCATTCTTTAAAGGTGGTGTTTTCAAAATCTCTTGGAAACTTGTTCTGTCCCACAAAATCAACACTGAACATATCAAAGCATCTCTTCATTATCTGTATTGCACCTCCTTTCATAGTAGTCCCAACATCTCTTAAAATGCATAGCTGTTGCATTTATAGAAAGCTTTTGGGATTCAGATAAGATAGGCGAGAACAAATTCCTTCCATAATTTGAATAGATTTTAGGGACAAGTATTTGTAAGGCCTGTTCATTCTTGTGTGCGGATGCTTTTTTAAAAAAAAATATTGCCTTTCATGGAAATGGTAGGTTGGTACCATTTGGAAATTTACGTTGGGCACACTTTATACTTTCATTAAAATATTAGACGACATTCAGTAGGGACTGTTCTATTTATAATATGCTACTATGCTTGAAATTCTTGGTTTGGATAGTTTAGCACTGTAACACTTACAGTCAGATTTAGGTATTGTATACAAAATTGTACATAATCATATTTTACCTGTAAATGACTTTTTGGGTTTTGATCGTGATATAGCTTTTTTAGTTTTAATCCAGAGGTGGTATTCTCCCAGTTCAGATCGGTTCACCCAAACCAGTAGCGGAAATCGTGAATGGCCCCTCCCATTCGCCCTGGCTTTATGGCATCCCATTTAGACCCTTTTTAGCCCAAAGCGCATGTGCGTGCGCATGCCCTCAAATTTGCAAACTGGTAGAGAAGGTAAGTGAATATCACCCCCGTTTTAATCACAATGTAACCACTTTAAACTCGATTGTAAAAATAAAACCAACATTTTTTGTAACGGAATTGTCAAAGCCTGGAATATCTTACCTGATTCAATTGTCTCAGCCAATAACTTCCATAGTTTTAATTCCAATTGAACCTCTGCGGACCCCATCATCCAGATTTAAGAGGTTCTTAAGGGGCCGTGTGTAAGTTCATTAAGGTGCCTATTGTCCCTATTACATTTTATTTGTTTTCTTATTTTATTTGTTTGTTCAAAATTGTAATTTTTGTTCAAGGAATAAAGCAAATAAGTAAACAGATATCTTGTAAATGAATTGTAAATTAATCATGCCATTAGACATGGTAGGGGAGAATTTCAGAAACTCATAGCTCATGAGGTTAGAAAGTTCACTGCAAGAAAATAGGCTTGATTCTCCTACACCTGTTATTATGAACAGCACAAAATCTGCCAACTCACTTAGATAACAGGTTGGAGGCTAAAAGGCTCGGAGGAGATCATCTCTTTTATTTCCACCATGCCTTTAGAGAGCAAATTTTCCCTGCATGTGATTTCCCACTGGCCTGTGATTCTGAATAAGGCATCAATCTTTAGTTTTTCTGACTGTATAGTGTGTATGTGTGTGTGTATGTCTGTAAGCATGCATTTCTCTAGGTATTTTGTTTAATTCTCTACACAATTTGTTGCAATTTCAAGTCAGTTACTCATTGAATCAAATGTAAGTGCACTTAATAAAACATAGGACAAGGCAGGAGCCTGTATCAACTATCCTTTTTATCCTATGATTTAATCCACTTAAAGGTAGCCAGGACTGAATCTTCTTTACATAGTAAAGAATATGGTGAAATAGTAAGTATTTCACCATATTAAAACCCCAGGAAGAAGTCTCCCTTAAAAAGAAAAAAAAAGAAAAGAAATGCTAATTTCTCTTTTGGTTAAAATAATTTTTATTTCTACATAGCTGCTTTTAATTTGATCAGAGGGAAAATGACTATCTTTCTATTATTAGAAATTATGCTTCTTATTTGCAAGCCCTAGACTCTGGCTACCATAAGCTATTTCAAGCGTTCCCTTCAGAGATTCTGCTTTAGACCACTAATTAGTTGGCATGGCTTTGGCCAGTCTTGTCCATTTTAGCTTATCCTTCTTAGTTTTAAGATGACCCTGTATGCACTTGATCCATCACCTCCAAAGATCCTTCATGACTTCCCGTTACGATTTGTGCCAATACTTTTAAGATTAATTTGGCTTTAATGTCATGCTCTGTTCGAGCGCCTCTTAAAGCTGCTATCTGAACCTTTTGCTAAGAAAAAAGGCCAATGTCATCCCTTGATCAACCTGTAAATTAATGCCCTGTATCTCCCTCCCCTGGCAGTTTTTGATTGTAGGGAATAAAGCAGTACTTTGCCACCTATTGTTGAAAGATCTCTCTTTTCACCTTCTCTTCTAAATTTTCTGCAAGTGTAATAATAGCCTGGCTATAGAATGAGTGTGTCATTATATGTCACATGGCTGATCAGATATTTAGGGACTTGCTTTTGATTGGGCACACTTGATTTGATCTTCTCCTTCAGTTAGAATCCTTTTACTGGAATCAGGTAAAAGTGGTTCAAAGTGAAATTTGAATTGGGTTTTATATTTCAAGAACCCTGATGAAGATACAATAGTACAGTACTAAAGAGTACTATAGATGAGTTACAAATCAGAAAGTTTAACAGCCTAATTTCTAATTTGAAAGGGGAGCAAACCAGTGGTGGGTTTCCATTTTTTTTTATGTCCGCTTGTGTGCTCGCTCCCGCCACCATTACTACCAGTTCGCCTGATCCGGGCCGAACCGGGAGCAACCCACCTCTGAAGCAAACTATTCTCACGGTTAATACAGTGGTAGGATTCAAATAATTTAACAAGCAGTTCTCTGCCCTAATTACCAGCTGGGTAGGGTGACTGGGTGAACATGGCCAACTCAACATCACTCACATTGATGGCTGCTTTGCCTTGGCTGTTACAATGTAATAAGGGTTAACTGGAGAGGCAGTTTCCGTAAGCAGGACAATAAGGATTAGGCTAGAAACAACACCAGAATATTTCCTTCCTGCCTTCCTTACAGGATTAGCCCTGTAAAGTGGAAAAAAAACCAAAATGAAATTTCTTCCAACAATTGGTTCTCCAAACTGCTTAGAAAGTTAAGAACCGGTTTTCCTGAATAAGTACGAACTGGCTGAATCCCACCACTAATTAATTATATAGTGGCAGCAGCAGCAGCAGTAGTAGTAATCAGATTGGTTCAAATTTTGCAGTTGTCTCCTGATACATTATAAAGTATTTTTGAGAAGTTCAGTAGAACCAAACTAGAAATGAAGTTATGAGCAGTGCAGTGTGGCACTTCAGTGAGCTTACAAATGAAGTTACTTCCTTGTTTTCAGGATAGTTGAACTTGTTGGATACAGTGGCAGAAAAAAATATATTCAATCCTTAGGGACAATGATTAGATCTTAGGAGTGTCCTGTTTCTTTCAATTAGGCTTCCTATATGCAGGAGTAGATGTTATATATTTATGTCCAGGGATGCATAAATAAGGACTGAAGAAATCTTTGTTGCATAGCAGCTCTTAAAGTCAAATTATTTATTTTATTACAGAACACTAAACTTTTTCTGTTTTATGGCTTAAAGTTAAATGGATGTCATTCATGGTCTGGGAATAGACTACTATACATTTATATTAAAAATTCAGAAAATACAGTATACACCAAGGTGCAATGTATTGCCTATGCCCATAATTGTATCTTTTTCTCTTTTTTTCTTCTTGTAACAGAAGCAAATGCATTTATTTAGAGTGACATCTCAGCCTTTGTTAATCTCACTAAAGAAGTTGGCTTGGTTTGACATGATGAGAATGACAACAATGAAAATACAAGATTTTTTAAGTACTCTTGGCTCTTTCTTTTGGGTTTCTCAATAAAGAAAGATAATGAAAATACAATGCACAGAATAACATGGTCAACAGCAAAAAAAAAAAAAACCTTCTGTCATTTCTCCTCTTTTCCATTATGGCTAATGGATACCCCCCCCAATTTTTTTAAAAAGTATATATTTGTGTTGTGCATAAAAATGTATCCGCAAACACCTAACCATAAACATTTTCCTCCTCCAAAAAATATTCTAATCCTAGCCCTAATCATAACCCAAACTAATAAAAGGATTACACATTTTTGTTTATTTCTTACTTAATTGATATGTCATTCCAATCACCAAGTAACTCTGAGCACCTCATTTGGTAACTAAATTTAAATGCAGACACAATAGCTGTAACAAACCATGATCACGCCCAACAAAAAGCAATGGCTTAACTAGTTCCTAACCAGCTAATGTTCAGGGGGAGTAAACAGGTAGTCTATCTTAGCATCACTACATGGGAGAAAGTGTAGAGGCAGGAGTTAAATCCTCCCAGTTTGGCCCAGTATGGCCGAACCAGCAGAGATGGTTGGCATCAGTTCTCTGAACTGGGGGCAAAAATCCCTGATGGCCCCGCCCATGTCCACCTGGTCACCTGTTGCCACTCACCTCTTCTGGCTGCTTGACCCGCCCACCCAATCCAAATGTTTCTTCCTCCATTTACCGCAGAGCTGCTGCAACCTGTTCCTTTAAGGTAGACCCAGGGAGGGAGGGGCAGAGGAACCACAAAGGGAGCAGCAGCTCCACTGTGAACAGGGGGAGAAATGTTCTGATTGTCTTTGCCACAGAATTCAACATTAAATGCAGCAGAGACAATCCAAACGTTTCTCCCTCTGTTCACAGCAGAGCTGCTGCAAGCCTGTCCCTTTAAGATACTTCAATCCCTGGGTGGGAGGGGGCCATGGGAGACCATAAAGGGAACAGCAGCTCTGCTGTGAATGGACTCATACACACATTTTTTCCTACTGGGTTCTGTGGGCGTGGCTGGGTGGGGGCATGTGACTGAATGGGCGTGGCCATGAATGACATCAAGTTGCCATGCCCATTCAGTCAAATGACCCAACCACCAAGCCACGCCCACAGAACCAGTAGTAAAAAAAATTGAATTTCACCACTAATGCAGGCCACATTTCTGAAGCCTTTGTCTGTTTGTTCCCCAGAGACTGCAGATAGTCTAGTAAGATTCTTGTAAATAGGTGACCAAGAATAAAGAAACTACTTTCATCTAGTCATTCTGGTTCCTTATGACTGACAATTAGAAAGAAATCATCCCTTCCGTTAAGCCCCAAGGACTTTTTGAGATAACTAGAGTGTAAAGGCAAAAATATAGAACACAATGTGATGTATAGGAAAAGAGAGAATTATTCCAGAAGCAATGATGCTCCTGTGAGTTGGATAAGGAGTTAGCTAGAGATCACCTTTCTAGCAATTGTTTGGGGGAGAAGGTGATCCCCAAAATACTAATTTCCAATTTATGGAGAGCTTGATGGGTGACACAACCAACAGCCGAACATTACAAAGGAAGATATTATCGAAGATAATGTAAGCATTTAATTCATGATTTTAATAAGAGAAGCTACTTCACAAATTGTTTTAATTAAAGATTGGAAAACAAATGCTAAATGAAAGAAACTAAAAGCACACTCTGAGTTTTTAATAAAGTTATTAAAATCAATTTTGAATAAGGATATTCAGATCAATAAAATGCTTTAAAATGTCTGCAAACGATACTGAAAATTTTAGTTTTATAGGGATGGGATGAATTAGGTTATCTTATTTTGATATAGATATTAAATTAAATGGGCTACAGAAAACAAAAGACAGATTACAGAAGCATTTTGATTTCCTGAAAAAAAAAACCCTTTTCAATCATTTGTTTCCCCAAAGATAGCTCAACATACCATGAGATGATTTAATTTGCTGTTCTTAGATTAATTACATCTTGCTGGAAATAAATCTTGAACTGGCATGAGATTTGAGACTCTTTTGCAAAACCAATTACAATGCTAAAAAGGCAAGCAAAGCAAACAAACAAATTGCTGACTCCTTAACATGAAAACATAAAAAGTACTTCTGAATAAATAAAAATAAATTATTTTGAAATGCGGAAGCTCAATTGCTAACTTCAGAGATAATCATATTATAGTGACTTTGTCAGTCTTATGACATAAAGCTAAATCGAACACTGGAAAGATGCTCTGATTCAACAGCAGAGCACATGGTTTACCAAGCCATAATATTATTAGTTAAAAATATCTCATATAAGGCGAAAGAGATGGAAATGGCAATTTGTAATTCAGGACACAGAGATTCAAATTTATTTGTGCTGGACAGAGTAATTTGCACTTTCACATTTTCTTTTTTTTTAATATAGTTTTTTTTCCTTTTCTACAACCAATTTCATTGTATTTAAGTAAAATGACAATAAAGATTATATTTATATTTTAACATCCATAAGTGCTTAGTGAACAGTGAATTGTCTGGGTTGATGTTATATATTATACACAATTCTAACCATAACAACAGTAACAACAACAACACTAATAATAATTTGATGTTGTTAGTTGCGAAGTCGTGTCTGACCCATCGCGACCCCATGGAATCATTCCTCCAGGCCTTCCTATCCTCTACCATCCTCTGGAGTCCATTTAAGCTCACGCCGACTGTTTCGGTGACTCCATCCAGCTACCTCATTCTCTGTTGTCCACTTCTTCTTTTGCCCCCAGTCTTTCCCAGCATTAGGCTCTTCTCCAGTGAGTCCTTACTATTTAGCAGGGGTGGATTTCAGCCGGTACGCACCAGTATGCCCGTACCTGATCATGAAATTTAGCGTGCCTTCCTGTACCTGAGCTTCCAAAGGCTCCGTACCGGAATGCTTCCTCCCCTGGCCTTTCCCCCCCCCCTTGCTCCCCCGCCCACCCAGTTGCCGTTTGCTTGCCTCACCTGTCTGCACCAGGCTTGCCCCGCCCACCAACTTCCTTTGCCGGAGTGGAGGATTGGGAGAAGCCCACGTGGCAGATGCTCCCTTCTCTTTGACAGTCACCTCGTTTCCAAAGGGAGGGGAGAGAAAACTATGAGTTTTTCCTCCCTCTGCTCCCTGGCTGTCAAAGAGAAGGGAGCAGCATGTGCCATGTGGGCTTCTCCCAACAGCTGAAGAAGGAACAGGAGGGGAGGATTCAGCTGTTGCGGGATAACCCATGTGGTGCACGCTCCCTTCTCTGTGACAGCTGCCTGGTTTCCAATGGGGGAGGGGAGAAATCCATGCATTTTTCTTTCCTCTACATGGATTTCTTTTTCCCCATTGGAAACCAGGTGACTGTCTCTCTCTTTCTCTCTTTCTCTCACACACACACACCGCACATGTGTAAGGGGGACTGGATCAGCTGGGAGGCTGGCAAAAAAGAAGCCTCTTTTTCTCCACTGCTGTGGCTCGCAGAAGAAGTAGGAAGGGATGATGGTTGGCGCTCTCTTCACTTACGGCTCGCCACCTCTGACTGTAGCCCTGCCTGCCCTGCTTAGCTGGGTGGCTGGCCAGGAGAGTGGCGAGGGGGCGAGCGCTGGCCATCATCCCTGCCTTCTTCCTCTGCAAGCCATGGCAGTGGAGAAACAGAGGCTTCTTTGCCAGCCTCCCAGCTGATCCAGCCCCCCCTTACACATGCACCTTGCATTGCGGTAAGAGCGGTGTGTGTGTGTGTGTGTGTGATGTGCGTGCCTTCCGTGGCGTGCCCAACACCTTCAGACACCCACCAGGTCACCCACCCGCTGAGTGGCAGAGAAATCTGGCTTTGGCAAAAGGAAAAAAAGCCATTTGAAATTAGCCCTCTCTGCCGCTCTGCTAAAAAAGCAGGAATCAAGGCCAAGAGATAACAGGATGACTAACCATATTCGGTTAACCCCCAGAGCAGTAAGAGGCTGAATTGGGAGCTCTGTGAATTAGCTTGTAGGACACAGACTGCCGTGATCATAGGATTTATTCGGCACCAGTTTTAGTTCATAGAATATATCTACAAATATAATCGGAAGGGATATGTGTGTGAGAGAGAGAGGTGGGGGACAGAAAAAGAAAGTAAGAAGGAAGTGGGAGAGATACACACAAGAAAGGAAGGGAGGGAGGAAGGAAAAAAGAGAGAGAGAAAAATAGAAAGAGAAAGAGAAAGAAAGGAAGAAAGAAAAAAGAAAGAAAAAAGAAAGAAAAAAGAAAAAGAAAGTGGGAGAGAGAGATGAAAGAAAGAAAGAAAGCAGGAAGGAAGGAAAGAAAGAAAGAAAGAGGGAGAAAGAGTCAAAAGGAAGGAAGGAAGGAAGGAAGGAAGGAAGGAAGGAAGGAAGGAAGGAGAACTTATGACCACAATTGAGCCTAAAATTTTGGTTGCTAAGCAAGAGCGTTGTTAAGTGAGTTTCACCACATTTTCCAAGTTGGCCACACCCATCTGGTCATATGACCACCAAGCCACTCCCACTCAGTCACATGACTATTGAGCTACTCCCACAAAACAGGCCACACCTACAGAATAGGTTCTAAAAAAATTTGAAACCCACCACTGCTATTTAGATATAGATAATAATCTTTCAACTTCTAACATTTACATATACATAATGTATTCTCTTATGTCTAAGTATACATATTATTTTACCTTCTACCTCTATTTTCTAATCCTTCATGAAGCAATTACCATATTAAGAAGTATTCTATATCTAATCATCATCTCTTGCCTTTTTAGTATTACAACTCTTATTGACTTTTGGACAAGTCTCCCATGTTCCTTTTTTGGGATCTTATATTTTCTTACATGACTCATATTTAGTCTAAATATTTCATCTGCATCAATACGATTTCTTGCTGTTGAATCTCTGAAGCACACATCAGTAACTCTTCCCTCACTTCTGGGAAATCTTTTTTCTTTATTTTCTTCTATATTTTGACCTATTAAAGAGTAGTCTATCTGTTGCATTTTAGAGATTATTACTTTATCTTCTGTGTCTTTATCTGCTTGTGTCATTTGTTGATTTATTTCCTCTATTCTTTCATCAGTTCCTTCTGCATTTTCTTAATTTATTCATTCGCATGTATTTACCTCAAGGCAGATGTCAAGAAAAAAAGAGGGATGGGTGGAGGGAGGGAGGGAGGGAGGGAGGAAGGAAGGAAGGAAGGAAGGAAGGGCCAGTTAATGTGACACAGTAATATACAGTAATACAATGAAGAATACAGCACAGAAAGCTGTATTTAAATCGATCCTCAAATGAAATAAAATAAATACTCTGATAACATGACATTCCATCTATTTTTAAAATGGTGACAGGAAAATTACCATCTTTGGGTTTGTATCGGTGTTTTATTTTTATTATTATTATTATTTAGTTCCTAGTGTACATACGTTTTGTAAAATTTCATCTTATTAATATTGTAAACTTCCCAGAGTTACTTGTGATAAGATGGGAGGCCAATACATTTGATAAGTAAATACATAAAATAAATAAAACTTTCATGATAAAAAGCAGAGTACATCAGGGAAAGTTGACAGTGGGAGACAGAAAGAGAAAAATAGTTAATGAATGTGATGGACTGAAGTAATTTGATTAGCTGCTAAAAGGTGTAATTTTGGAGACAGAATGGAAGAAGGTGAGGTAGAGATAGAGAGCGGGAGAGATTGAAATTGGTTTGCTAGGCAGCAGGAAATGTTGAAAGCTAGAGGTGGAATGGAAGACCGCCAAGAAAAGGTAACTGTTGGAAACCTCATCAAAATCTTACACATTTGTATGAATTAGGTACCACCGATAGTCCTTGATTTACAATGATTTGTTGCAGCATCCCCATGGTCACATGATCAAATTTCAGATGCTTGGTAACTGGCATGTATTTATGAAGGTTGCACTGTCCTGGGGTCATATGATCACCTTTTATGACTGTCTGATATGCAATGCAGAAGCCAGTTTCACTAAACAATCATACTACCAACTTAACAACTATGTCAAGAAAGGTCATAAAATGGGGCAAAACTCACCTAACAACTCTCTTTCTTAGCCACTTAAATTTATTGTGGTCCTACGTGGAGGGCTGACTGTATTCTTAGTCTTCATTTATCCCTGACATACGTTTTTTAGTAGGTGTCAGTCAGTGGTGGGTTTCAAAAATTGTTCGAACCTACTCTGTGGGTGTGGCCTCCTTTGTGGGAGTGGCTTGCTGCCCATGTGACCGGATATGAAGATGCCGACGACACTTGTCAGAACCACCTTAAATTACCTCACACACAGCACTGGCATGCAAAAGAATATGATGTAAACTTGTTTTTTAAAAGGCATCTTTGGTTTGCGTTAAAACCACTTCAACACACGCAATGTTCTGATTGCACCACAAACGCAGTAGTCATCCTTACCTTTCACAGAGGCACTGAGTTTTATAAATATGAGCATGATAGTGTAGAATAATCATATCCAAGGACCAGTGGTGGGTTTCAAAAAAATTTGGAGCCTCTTCTGTAGGTGTGGCCTGCTTTCCGGGTCCACTGGTGGAACCTCTTCTAACCAGTTCGGTAGATTTGATGAACTGGTTCTACCGAATAGGTGCGAACTGGTAGGAACCCACCTCTGGTGTCAGTGGAGGTTGGGCCCATCCATTAAAATTTTAAAAAGGTAAAATGAAAGAAAAATAGGGAGGGAGACTGGATGCATCTTAAAGAATGTTCTAGATTGCTGAGGGAAAAAAATAGGTCTGAGGTAAAATGATCAGTTCAACATTTTGTGGATTTTGAAACAACTCTTCACACAAGAGCCTTGATGGCACAGTGGTTAGAGTGCAGTACTGCAGGCTACTTCTGCTGATTGCTGGCTGACCGCAATTTAGCAGTTCAAATCCCACCGGGCTCAAGGTTGACTCAGCCTTCCATCCTTCCGAGGTGGATAAAATGAGGACCCAGATTGTTGGGGGCCAGAGGCTGACTCTGTAAACTGCTTAGAGATGACTGTAAAGCACTGTAAAGCGGCATATAAGTCTAATAGCTATTGCTATAGGAGATTTGTGACAGGAAAGCTTGAGTTTCAGTTAAAGTCTTTACTGAGCTGGTTTTATCCAAGATAGTGGCTCGATACCAGCACAACGTGCAATGAATCAGATATAAAATAATCTCGGCAGGGTATCGCTGTGCAGGGAAAGTCTTTAAAAGCGTCTGGGAGAGCTATGCGTTGCAGAAAAGTTACAAATTAATCCCCAGAAAGCAATGGAAAACAACTCTCACTACAATGAGCTTGGTAGAGTCTGGAGGATAAGAGCTGCCTTAGAACAAAAGATGCTGAGTTGTCCAACAACGTTGTCTATGCTTCCGAGACAAAGAAGAGAGAAGAGGAAAAGTTTGTTTGGAACAATACATTTCCTGGTTTGGCTTGAAGATTGTAAATATAAAGACTCGGGATCCCAGCACAGCTGAAGTATTATTCATGTAAAACTTGTTTTTTCCAGAAATCACAGATCAGGGAAATTGTTTTCCCAAACAATGTATGCTTTGTGCTAATGACAAGAATCATTAAGAACTCAAAACTGGTAGAAAGTGGAAAATTAGAATGTTTAAAAATGCATTCAACCCCGGCAGTTAGATTGATTGATACATACCTTCACAAGAGATGTACTTACTTATTTCATGTTTTATCTCTGTTGAATAAAAAATTAATAAAACAAGTACATTCAGAGCACAGATGTACTCATGTTTGTAAATTGAACTTATGTCTATGAATTCCAGTGTCTTTAAACATTTGGTTAAGAAATGACTGATGAAAGGTAGGCATAATTCCTGATATCTACTAAACCTCCTTTAATAGTCTTCAATATTTGAGGAGCTGCCACACAGAAGAGGCGGCCAATCTATTCTCAAAGCAACTGAGGTAGGACAAGAAGTGAAACTAATCAAGGAGAGAACCAACCCAGAACTAAGGAGAAAGTTCCTGACAGTAAGAACACTTAATCAGTGGAACAGCTTGCCTCAAGAAGTTATGGAAACTCCAACATTGGGTGTTTTTTAAGAAGAGACTTGGTAATCATTTGTGTAAAATGGTATAGGGTCTCCTCCTTGGACTAGAAGACCTACAAGGTTCCTTCCAACTCTGTTATTCTGTAATGTGTTAACATCTGAATATCCAAAATTCAAATGTCTAAATAAGCAATTTTGATTAAGGGAGGGGTGGGGGGAAACTCCAGATAGCTATAGTGATCAATGGAGATAAAACTACATATATTTTCTTGTTCTGATGGATTGATTCAAAATTCTTGTTTTTCAGCAGAATTGACTCTAATGGGAAGTAAAGGTCAACAAACACAGTTGAGAGGTCCTTTTTTTGTCCCTGGAGAACTTCAACAACTAGATACATTTTCTGTCCCTTGTATTACTTCTTACCCAATTTTCATACTCTTGAATTGTAATAGTTTTAAAGACTTTGAAAATAAAAGTGGCTACTTCCATTCAATACAAGAAAAAACAAGTTACTGTAGGACCGACCTCAATTTATTGATGGCCTAAGGATATTTTCAAAGTTGTGCATCCACAAAAGTAGTCATTAATGTCTACATAGGACATTCATTATTCTGTGTTAAAGAGAACAAGAAGCACTGATAAGCACAGAGCCACTAAGTGCAGAAGGAGATATATCCTGAATCACTGGGTCTTTGGAAAAGACAAGTGGGGATTTTTTTTTCCAAAAAATTCTCAGGGAAATAACAAGTTTTAAATTAGTTGCATGGCCTTATTTCTTCACCATCCCAATTATCTGAATTATTCTGTTTATGTCATTAGGGATAATGGCACTTGAGACCTCTAAAAGCCAAGTTTGCAAACATGATGAACACTTGTGTTGGACCAGTAATTTTCCCATCAATGAGAACTTTTAAAGCAACTCCAAGTGCTAGGCTTTGTTTCCGAGAAATTAAATCCACACAATAACATATGCCTACGAACGGCATTTACAAAATCTTATGTGAGCAAAATTTCCCATCACAAGCACTTAATGTCTCATATAGAGGTCTTTCTCATTCTTAACTGGGCCAGAAAACAGTGGTTTTATCATTGTTGCATTCATATTAAAGCAGGATATGTATGAAGTGGTCCTCATCCCAATGGCAAAGCCAACTATAAACCCTGATACAGTGAAATGTCTTACTTTATAGAAACCAGACTTACTTTGAAGGACTAACAGATATCAGGACTCCATTCAGTGGTGGGATTCAAAAAATTTTACTACCGGTTCTGTGGGCATGGCTTGGTGGCCATGGTATAGCTTGGTGGGTGTGGCTCGGTGGGCATGGCAAGGGAAGGATACTGTAAAATCTCCAACCTCATCCCATCAACTGGGACTTGGGAGGCAGAGAGTAGATGTGGGCAGGGCCAGTCAGAGGTGGTATTTACTGGTTCTCCAAAGCAGTGGTCTCCAATCTTGGCAACTTTAAGACTTGTGGACTTCAACTCTGGGAGTTGAAGTCCACAGGTCTTAAAGTTGCCAAGGTTGGAGACCACTGCTCCAAACTATTCAAAATTTCCACTACCCGTTCTCCGGAACTGGTCAGAATCTGCTGAATACCACCTCTGACTCCATTTGACCTGAAACCTGTTGTTAGGAATCTCCCTGTTATTTTATTGAAAGACTGTGCTCCTGTAAATGCAAACACCAATCTGCTATGGCAGATTTAATTTTCTTTTATTTATTTCAAGACTTTACATGGTTATCTTAGGGAGCATAAACCTGTCTGGCTGACAAAACCATGATAAAAATGACAAAACGTCATAAAAACACAACAAAAGCTTTTGGCACATCAAAGCGTGACTCAACACATACCAGCCCTGAAGTTTAATGGGCTCCAGCCTTGTTCTATCCAAATGCTGCAGGAACCTTTTAAGGCAGTGTTTCTCAACCTTGTCAACTTGAAGATGTCTGGACTTCAACTCCCAGAATTCCCCAGCCAGCATTCGCTGGCTGGGGAATTCTGGGAGTTGAAGTCCAGACATCTTCAAGTTGACAAGGTTGAGAAACACTGTTTTAAGGCTTTCCTGAAATCTAGGAATGTATTACAGTAGTCCAACAGGGAAGTGACCTGGGCTTGAGAACTGCAAGCAAGGTTTTGCAATCAATGCATAATCAGAGTACAAAATGAATCTGTGCAAAGAGCCCGCCAGCCACAGCAGCCACCTATTCCTGAAGCAGGAGTTGGAAGTCCAGTTGTACATCATTATTACACGTGGGAGTATTGTCTTGGCAAAGTCAGAGATTAAAGCCTCACCAGATCCAGGAAGATCATAAATCCAGAGCAAGACTATTTTACTAGGGTTTATTAGAACCTGTTCTTCTCCATCCAGGACTTACAGCCTCCAGGAACTGGGCCAATACAGAGATATAATTCCTTGATCAACCAGGGATAGAGATGTATAACTGAGTGTCATCTGTATACTGGTTATACAGCATCCCATTCCACCATCTATAGGACCATCATATCCCATAGATATTAGGGTTAGGGAGTGGGTGAGAGAGCCAAGTCTGAGGCATTCCATATTAAAGGGGGCTGGCACTTGATTTTCCCCTAGAACCAGCCAGAGAGGAATGAGGAAAACCACTGCAAAATAGTGTCCCTTATTTCCAAATCTCAAAGCCAGTCCATGGGCTATAATGGTCAGTGTTACCAAACTTACTTCCCAATAGATCCAAGACAAACTTATGAATAACAGTCAATCATCACCCCCTGTCCTGAAACCCCGGCTAATCATCATCCTCTTTTAACAATCCCATAATCCCTTGCAGGGTGGAGTCTTGGGCAACTGAATGGAGCTGAGTGTTTACTGGCCGGATGCCCTTCCTGCTGCCAATGCAGAGTTTTGTTTTTTTTCCCAGCAGATATATTCTCATTGTGCCTGGAGAGAAAAATGTCTGCCTCCACCTGGGATCGAACTCACAGCTTCCTGATTGTGAGGTGAAAGCTCCACCTCTAGGCCACTGCACCACTCTAAACTGTGGCTAATATCATATCTAAAATCCCCAAAGGCACATGTCCAACAAGGGATCCCATCCTAAGTTCCCCCAAATATACATGCATATGGGCTTGTGTATGTGTCACATGTTACTTTCATTGAATTGGATCAAAAGTTGACTAAAGTCTACCTATTATTATTATCCTTGAGTAATGCCATAAAGCTGAGATTTATTTCAATCTAACCTGTTTTAGCATAGCTACTTCATGGTTTCATAACCATGCCTATTGCACAAAATATAGGGATGCGGTGGCTCAGTGGCTAAGACACGGAGCTTTTCGATCAGAAAGGTCAGCGGTTCGAATCCCTAGCGCTGCATAATGGAGTGAGCTTCTACCAACCTAGCAGTTCGAAAGCATGTAAAAATGCAAGTAGAAAAATAGGAACCACCTTTGGTGGGAAGTTAACAGTGTTCTGTGTGCCTTCAGCATTTAATCATGCCATCTACATGACCATGGAGATTTCTTCAGACAGCGCTTGCTCTTCGGCTTTGACATGGAGATGAGCACTGCCCTCTAGAGTCAGAAATGACTAGCACATATGTGTGAGGGGAACCTTTACCTTTTTATTACAGAAAATACTGTGTTTTATCAACTATCATAAGACAATCACTTTGATCTCCTGGGACTGACAAATGGTGTATTTTAAAACATTTTGCTACTACTGAAAAGTTTTATCAAAGAAATCTGACTTTCTCTCACCTCTCCCTCTCTCTTTTTGAAGGCTTCTGTGGAAAATAAAATAATAACCTGCTCTGTTCTGGGTCATCTTCCTGGCAGGTTTGAAGCCTCAACTGACTTTTGTATGTTCCCAGGTTTTATGTAATTGGACACCTGTTAAGTGAACAGCTGTACCATCTTTGTTTATATGCTTTTATAGAAATGTCTGTAGCTGCCTTCCTGAGTACTGTCAGTCATGGAACACATGAGTGCATTCTCTTTGAGAGGGCCTCAAGCACTGCAAATGAGGTTCTCTCTTCTCGCAAGCTTTCTCTTTGATATCTTCAGGCCTCCGCTGTAAACATGGGTCCTTTGTGTGTTAAGTGCAGGGATTTGAGTGATGGGTATAGATATTTTGTCACTGGAAGAGCAGCTGTGATGTATTTATACTTGAAAGCCATTTTAAGAGTGTGTCACTTTGCATTACAAGCACTAATTCCTCAATATTAATATGCTGTCTAGCTGAGCAGTCTTGGAGGAGCTGAACTGCCTTATTTATTGGCGTCGGCAATGAAATCCTGCAAGGTCAAAAGAAACTTTCCCCTACACACGTACAGATTTTTGTAGGACTACACAACACTTACCAACTTAATCATCAGTTTTGGAATCATTCAGAATGTCATGACTCTAACTTCATTCTAAATCAGCCAGAATAATGTAGCAGTAAGGAGTTGGCCTTAAGCTGGCAAACTTCGAGTCAGTTCCCCCCTGAACCACATAACTTACTATGAGTCTTTGAGGAAGGAGCTTTCTTCCTCTTGTTGCCCAGTCTACTTTTCAGATTTTGTGTTGTAGGTATAAAAATAAGAGGAAAACTCCATATAACAAGGGAAAATAGAGGCTAAAAATATCATGTAGATAAACATGTTCCATATGCAGATTTATAAGTCTGACAGTGACTTCAAATTTTTAATTTCTTTTGCTGTGCGTATTCTATATTTCTCATAAAGAGTAGGCCAATCAAAGGAGTTCATTGGGCATCTCCACTACTAATTGGCAGGATTGTTTAAAAAAATGGTCTATGACCTATGCAAGTCATTCTCAATGAGGCATCACTCATACATTCAGGACTCACCCTTTGATATTGTGGCTGAAGGCTTCTAGAAGTTGATGTTCACAATTTTGGTGGATATGAGGGATCCTTGGTGCTCTTTGAGCTTGCTTGTTTTCTTGCAAGCATTTCATTACCCAAACTAGAGTATATCACAGAAGTGAGTACACCCTCTCACATTTTGTAAATATTTAGGTATATCTTCCCAGAAGTTTAGACATCAATGGCTATGTGTTGTGTTATTTTGAGGGGACAACACATTTACACTGTTAGACAAGCTGTAAACTCACTACTTTACATTGTAACCAAGTGTCATTTCTTCAGTGTTGTCACATGAAAAGATATACTTCAATATTTACAAAATGTGAGGGTATGTACCAGGGGTGGGTTCTTGCCAGTTCTAACCTCTTCTAGAGAAGAGGTACGACAAATCTACTGTGCCGTTTTTAGAACTGGTTCCAGCTCCCTCCCCCTGCCCGTCCGCACCATGCTTGCCCCGCCCACCTCTCACTGATTGGCTGGCTCACCAATCGCCCTGCCCGCCTCTAAGAGTGCTATCTAAACCTTAAAGTCTTAAAGCTGTCAAGTTTGAACACTCCTGGGGTTTTTCTTCTAAAGGGTTAGGGGTGCAAGGGTCTTGTAACTTGACAGCTTTAAGACTTGCACACTTCAATGCCAGAGTTCCTGAGCCAACATGACTGCAGGAGGAATTCTGGGAGTTAAAGTCCACAAGTCTTAAAGCTGTCAAGTTTGAACACCCCTGGGTTTTTTTCCTAAAGGGTTAGGGGTGCAAGGGTCTTGTAACTTGACAGCTTTAAGACTTGCGTGCTTCGAATGCCAGAGTTTCTGAGCCAACATTTTGGTTGCTAAGCAAGACCATTGTTAAGTGAGTTTCACCATATTTTACAAGTTGGCCATGACGATCTAGTCACATGACTGCCAAGCCACTCCCACCCAGTCACATTGCTGGCAAGCCACTCCCACAAAGCAGGCCACACCTACAGAAGAGGTACTAAAAAAATTTGAAACCCACCACTGGGATATACTCACTTCTGTGACATTATCAGTACTAGTAAGGAGTTCTGTTTGCTGTCAGTTTATATTTTGGGCTTTTGCCTGTCTATTTGAGTGGGGCAGTCTTAGGGATTCTTTGGTTGGGCTGTTTAGTAAACAGCTCTTTGGGAGTTTCTTGATTGGGGTATGGCTTACTTGATTGTTGGTCTGAAGTTGACCTTGGAATTAATGTATGCTGATCTGAGTGCTAATTACCGGTGGAGAGGTGCTGGAATCTTTTGCTCTTTGGGGCTGGTTGATTGTCTCTTTTGCATAGTCTATAGATCTTGTTAATGTCTATGTGTCTATTGATGGCTGATTTGTCAGAGTGCCAGGATTCTAGAAATTTCCTCCTAGCATTTTTGCACTTGGCTTGATCTTGGATTGTAATCAGTGGTGGGATTCAAATAATTTAGCAACTAGTTCTCTGCCCTAATGACCAGCAGGGTAGGTGGGGCTTGATGGTCATGTGACTGGGTGGGCATGGCCAACTCAACATCACTCACGTTGATGGGCGCTTTGCGTTAGCTGTGACAATGTAATAAGGGTTAACAGGAGAGGCAGTTTCTGTAAGCAGGGCAATAAAGATGAGGCTAGAAACAACGCTAGAATATTTCCTTCCTGCCTTCCTTACAGGATTAGCCCTGTAAAGTGGAAAAAACAAAAGGAGATTTCTTCCAACAACAGGTTCTCCGAACTGCTTAGAAAGTTACCAACCGGTTCTCCCGAATAGGTGCGAACTGGCTGAATCCCACCACTGATTGTAATCTGTCTATATATTGTGAAATTGATGGATATCAAAGAGCCATGATTTAAAACCCATTTATTCTTCACAAATCCATACCCATTTTGTTATCAGGTACAATTGTGCCCAAATGGTATTTCCAAATTAGTTTTGTGCAGTCTGTGTAGTAATAGTAGCTGCTTTCTGCAAAGCATCATGGGAGAAATTATCTAATGATGTCTTCCATTGGGATATCATGAAGGTTGTGAAGCTGCAGAGATAATTGTGCAATAAAAGGCAGATAATTATATCTTGTTTGGATTAGCTGATAATTAAATAAAATGAAAGAGCACCACTCTCCAGTAACATAATTCTGTTTTCTCTTGTAACAAAATTTCTAAAGAAATTCTCTTTCCAAACTAATCACTCTTCATTATTCCAATATCTTCTGAACTTCATCTATAGATGCCAGTACCACTTTGATATAAAAACATAATGGGCAAATAGTGACAATTTAAAATTGTAAAATACCCTACAGATTTATCTTGTTTACTTTCCTTGTTTAATATAAGAATCCGCCTTTTTGAGAGTGGGAGGGGAGAGATCTTTCTTACTTCATGAGTCATCTTAACTCAGTATTTTTCTACCCTGCACAGAGCGTCAAAACAATTTTGTAACATCATAACATAAATAACATCATCTTAGTTTTAATTGATATAATAATCCTGAGATGAATAGGAAGATATAATGTTGGATGGTAGTTGGCAGAAGGTCTTGTTATGAAAGGAGATATTTGCTTGGTGAATATTTATATTTAGAACAGTTTTGGCCATGACCCACCTAAGCATCTCTAAAAACCTGATGTCCCGTCCCCCCGCCATGACATATAATTTTTATTTTACTCAAAAAGTGAACTCTACTCACAAGGAGGAAGCCTAAAAGGCCATTAACTTGGTTTAAATAAGGTTCAAATTGCCCCCATTAAAAATGAAATTGCCTCCCCCCCCCCGTGGGGCATGGGCCCCACGTTGGGAACCACTGATTTAAAAGAATGACTCCGATGGTTGCTGTCAGAAAGGGTATTGTTTCCTGCTCAAAATAACACTATAAAATATTTTTATTGAAGACATGGAATACAACCTAGTAATTGGTTATATTGGTTTTTTTTTAAAAAAAATCAGATTAATTAAAAGTTTCACTCCAAATTTATTACGAAATACATTTCAGTAAGTTCAATAGACTTTTGTTTAGCTACTTCCAATAGGTGAGGGGTGAAATAAAAACTATGGGTCACTGGCATATTAGTATGACCATGTTGTTTACTTATGTCAGGAGTGGCTAACCTTTTTGTCCCCATGTGCCAAAATTGAGCATACATGCGCGATAATGCGTCTGGGTGTGTTGACACCTATAATCAGGGGTGGGTTCTTGTCAGTTGTCAAATCTACAGTGCCGTTTAGAACCGGTTCCAGCTCCCTCCCCCTGCCCGTCTGTACATCATCAAGATGAAGAGTGAGAGGAGGAATTCTGGGAGTTGAAGTCCACAAGTCTTAAAGATGCCAAGTTTGAACACCCCTGGGGTTTTTTTTCCTAAAGGGTTAGGGGTGCAAGGGTCTTATAACTTGATAGCTTTAAGACTTGCACACTTTGATGCCAGAGTTCCTGAGCCAACATGACTGGAGGAGGAATTCTGGGAGTTGAAGTCCACAAGTCTTAAAGCTGCCAAGTTTGAACACCCCTGAGTTTTTTTTCTAAAGGGTTAGGGGTGCAAGGGTCTTGTAACTTGACAGCTTTAAGACTTGAGTACTTCAAATGCCAGAGTTTCTGAGTGTTGACTCAGAACTGAGTGTTGGTTACTAAGCAAGAGTGTTGTTAAGTGAGTTTCACCACATTTTACAAGTTGGCCATGCCACCCAGTCACATGACTGCCAAGCCACTCCCACCCGGTCACATGGCCAGCAAGCCACTCCCACCCAGTCACGTGACCAGCAAGTCACTCCCACAAAGCAGGCCACACCTACAGAAGAAGTTCTAAAAAATTTTGAAACCCACCACTGCCTATAATGCAATGTGTTCCACCCCCATGCATGCATGCACAAGCCCCCATCCTCCTCCTGCGCATGCGCATAGCCCCCTGACCTCTCTCCCCCCCCACCACACTCAGTTTTGGGTCTAGCAGCCCTCCCTGAAACTTCCTGGGGCCAAAAATGGTTCCCCCCAATGACAACCCCTCCCCCCATGTACCTCCTGCATGCAGGGCAGAGACCCAAAAATCAGCTGGCCAGCAGGAGGCACACGCGCATGTGCAGTGAAGCCGAGCTGGGCGCCGGCTCTCATGCCCACAGAGAAGGCTCCGCATTCCATCTTTGGCACGTGTGCCATAGGTTTGCCATCACTGTCCTATGTTAATCCAGCATTTGGAAGAATTAAAATAAAATATGTTGTCCAGAGTCAGATAAATCATACAAATAAATAAATACTGCTCACTCTGAGGAAGCTACCCTGCTGACCATCAACAAGGACCATTTCTCCAGTTTATTTTGTGCTTCTCTCCTTCCAAACATTAACAACTTCCAGGGAATTTCCTACGGAATATAGTGACTTTTCCTGTGCTCTATATAAAAATATATGCTCACAAATCAAGAGGAAGCAGAGTCTTGACTAAGAAGCGGAGAAGATTTACATTCTTCTACTGGGCCAGTTATTACTCTCCTGAAAACCCCACCACATCAATATAATGAATCCCTCAACCTCTGCCGCCAGCACAATTTTTCTTCCCATCCTCATTGGCTCCCAACTTTCTGCTTGACCTTTTACAATCTGCGCGCAGCAGAACTTCATTACCACCTTTTAATGATGCACAAATGGCACACAACACCAAGGTCACAGCAGATCCAAGGCAAGAACTTTTGAAGCATTAGTAAAACAGCAGTGGGACTTCATTTAAAGACGTATCGCAGCTGGGTGGAAGAATAAAACTGTTGCATTAGCAAATGATTCCCATAGCCATTCATGCTATATAGGAGACCAGGGGAAAAGGGAATTTTCAGGATGTCATTGCTTGGCTATCTTTAATAGAGTAACTTCAGTTCTGGAACAGGAAATGGGATTTCTTTTTCACATATATATCAGGAGTTAATGAATGCACTTGCAATACAATCTAAGAGAATTGCCTGAATGACGGAAAGATAATAGAACTTGGATGGGAACATTCAAATCAATGGACATACAAATGAATGTGTTAGGTACTTAAGTTTGCATTACATTTCCTTCATTTTACAGTCATGATTACAAGTTAAGTTTGATAAGGACAGGAAGAAAAGACTAGGCTGGGGCTAAAATAATTACTTGGTGGCTGAGCTCTATGATTCATGTTTAATAACATCCACTGATTTGAAATTGGATTTTAGGGGCCCAAAGTAAAATGTTATTTTCAAACCGTATTTTATTGCTTAGCTCTGTATGTAATGTCTTCCTTAATCAGTCTGTCACTGTCCCAAACAATATGCACGTGAAAAGATACACAGTCATGTTTATTTTGTTCAGACTCATAAAAATTGCATTAAATGTATGGGATTCTTGTAATTTCACTGAACTGAAGAGCAAATATTTTCAAGAAAAGATGTGAAATCCCAATTCTAAATAACTCGAATGAATCCTCTAATCATCTTAATGAACGTGATGGGATGAAATAGAGTAGAGTAGAGTAGAGTAGAGTAGAGTAGAGTAGAGCGGTTTCAGTTTCAGTTTAATAAAATTTGTATGCCGCCCACTCCCATTGGGACTCTGGGCAGAATAGAATAGAATTCTAGAATAGAATAGAATTCAGAATAGAATAGAATTCTTCATTGGCCAAGTGTGATTGGACACACAATGAATTTGTCTCCAGTTCATAAGCTCTCAGTGTACATATATGCAACAAGTGATAAATCATGATCATAATAATCATAAAATACATCCATCATAAATCATAAAATGCAACACATAGTGATAGTCATAGGATACTAAATAAGCAATCAACATAAACCATACTAGGGTTCTAAATAAAACAATTAATATAAATTGTAAGATGATTAGGATAATAGTAATACAGCCCTACTAGAAGTTGACATAGTTGTAGGAATTAGTTTTTTTTTAGCAGAGTGATGACATGGGGGAAAACTGTCCTTGCATCTAGTTGTTTTGGCATTGGAATGTCCTATAGCTTCATCTTGAAGAAGTTGTAGCAGTTTATGCCCAGGGTGTGAGGGGTCTAGATATGTTCACAGCCCTCTTTCTGGCTTGTGCAGTGTACAGGTCCTCAATGGAAGGTAAGCTGGTAGCAAGCATTTTTTTAAATGCAGTTCTAACTACCCATTGGAGTCTGTGTCTTGTTTGGTTGGGGCACCAAACCAGACAGTTATAGAGGTGCAAATGACAGACTCAATTGTAGAACTGTATCAGCAGCTCTTTGGGCAGTCTAAGCTTTCTAATTTGGTGCAGGAAGAACATTCTTTGTTATGATTTTTTGATGACATTTTTTTATGTTAGGTGTCTGTTGTGGCCAAGCAGGAGCCGGTGGAGCTGTCGATGGACTCCGATAGCGAGGGACCCTATGAGTCAGCTTTGGAAGATGTGGAGGACCCTGGGCAGGGTTCAGACTCTGAGCAGGGACCAGAGAGGCTGATTGGCCACCAGGAGTTGCCTGAGGCATGGAGCAGCAGTGAAAGTCAAAGGGAGTTTGTCTCGGATGTCAGGCACTGGAGCAGTGGGGAGGAGCAAAGGGAGTTGGGCCCTGATGCCCAGCAGAGAAGGGCAGAGAAGCGCAGGCAGCAATTACGGAGACAGACTCAGAGGAAATAATCAGGCCCAGGTGGTTGTGATTTGGCTCCTCCCAAGAGAGTATATAAGAAGAGACTTTGGGAGGAGACCTTTTGCAGGACACAACTGTTATACTAGGCTGGAGAAGCTCTTGTGTGTATCTCTTATCTGTGGGAGTCTGGGTTGCTGCCAATGTCTTGTCTGTGAGTAATTACTGCGAATAAAGTGTGGCTAACAGTAAGCTTGTGTCGGCATTAATCACCGGTTGGAGGGGGGTCAGAACAGGTGCACATTTTAAGTCTTGAGATATTATAGAACCTAGAAACTTGAAGGTCTTTACTTTGATAGTTTGTTGTCTAGTATTGTAAGAAGTGGTAGAATAGGAGGGCTAATAGAAAGGTATGATACAATATCCTATATTAAAAATATCATATTAGGAGATACCTTTGCAATTTTAAAGTTTATTTTAAATATATTTTCATTTTATGTGATAAGCTGAATGTCATTATGTTATTTTGGTATTCCAGAATATGATGACCTACTCCAAATTAATTTATGTTTTATGTGTTTCATTTATATCTCATCCTTATGAATTTTATCTAAAGGTTATATGAGTGGAAGACTGCTCATAGACTCAATTCCTTTCTTCCCTACAGTCATCTATAAAATCACTTTTGATGGCAGGAAAGGCAGAATTTACTAAATTAGCTTTCTCCTATTTCCTATTTTTTTTCAAACTGTATCCATCTGTATTTTTTTTTAAAAGGCAACATAAAAATGTCCATGTGTGTTATGTCAATTTATACTAATATGCATATCTTAATCCAGTATATGCTTCTTGAGCAGTTTTTCATATAATCCTTTATTTTATAAACTTTTTCAACACATGAGTCATTTCAATTTTCAGTGCTTTATTTTGTTCTGAAACTTGCATTGCAAAAATCCGGGATGTGTAACCAAGACACGTTTCTTTTTTGGCTGAAAAATGTTAAAGGTTACCATGATCCATTCACTGTAACCTTCCATATATGTCTATCTTTGCAAGCCAACCATGCTTACAATATTTTTGTACACTTATTCCTACACTGAGGTTTGGGCCCTAAACATCTCACTTTTTAGTTTTATAGGATCTCATCAATTCCATCCAACAACTTTCTTGGTCAATGTTTCTCTCCTCTAGACCCAGTTATTCTTCCTTGATATATTTGTTTTAAGATTTAAGTCACATTCATTCTTTCTGTTCGACTACACCACCTCATATTTTTATTTGACAAGACCACCAGTACTTCTTTCACAGTGGGTGGTCACTTTTATATTTCATAATGATTGTACAACTACAAGAGTTGAAGGAGCAGGTTAGGAACAGATCATCATGAAGAAAATCTATTTATATGATTGTTAGGAGCTACTAGCATGTTTTCCCGAAAATAAGGCAGGGTCTTATTTTCTTTTGACCCCTGAAATAAGTACTTGGCCTTATTTTGGGGGAGGTCAGATTATTTTTAAGGTGCAGGGGGTGGCTCATGGCTGCTGCTATATTGCAATATTTTTGGGGAGGGCTTATTTTTGGGGGAGGGATTATTTTTGGGAAAACAGGGTAAGACAATGACTTGATAGCAAATAATCATCACCACCCATTAATTGTTGATGCCATTACTTTTTATTTTGCTTTACATTCATCCTAAGTATTCCAAGCACAGTGTGTTCAGTATTTATATTTCTCTTGACATATCCCAGTTCTTACTTCCACAAAGGATGAGTAGAAACATGCTCTTACATACAGCTACTTTTGCTTCATTTGACACATATTCATATTGATACATTGCTGCAGATGATATACGACTCACTACTTTTCTACCAACCTGTGTGCAACTTAACACACCCATTGATACAACATGTGTGCATTTTAACACACAGGTTGATAGAACATGCATGTTAAGAAAAAAGAAGAGGGGGGGGTCAACCTATTTTCCAAAACACCAGAAAGCAAGACAAGAAGCAATGAATGGAAACTGAATAAAGAGAGAAGCAATCTAGAACTAAGGAGAAATTTCTTGGCAGTAAGAACAATCAACAAGTGGAACAACTTGCCTTCAGAAGTTGTGGGTGCTCCAACACTGGAGGTTTTTAAGAAGGGACTAGAGAACTATTTGTCTAATATGGTGTAGGTTCTCCTTCTTGAGCAGGGGGTTGGACTAGAAGATCTCCAAGGATGCTTCCAACTCTGTTATTCTATTATTCTGTTATAACATTTCTTCCCATCCTTAGGAAATGCTATACACACATTCTTCTAATTCAGTTCTTCTAATTGCTGTCGTTTATCACCATTTCTGTATAGCTTAACTTTCCATTTCAAGCATTGGTTTTTAAAATATTAATTTTCAGATCCATGTACTCTGCCGCATCATACAATCTGCTTGACCCAGGATGCAAATCCTTCAAATTCTAAATAACATGATTAGCATACAAAAGTAGATGCATGGACAAATTTCGCTCACCGTTATATATTTCTAACCACCTCAATCAGAATTCTATCAAACAGTTTCCCGTGCACATCTAACAATCTAATTACACTACAGTTTTTACTCTTGCTACCTTTCCTTTTGTATGAGGTAACAATAATCATATTCTTCCTATCATCAGAAACAGATGCACTCTCTTTAATAAGTGATAGAACTAATCCATAAGTAAACATCATCCATATTTTAACCACCTACATCTGCAAACTTTCAGTACTCTCCCAGCTTTTATGATCTCCATTTCATGGTTTGCTTCTTGGAAACTAACACACACACACACAAACACACACACACACACACACACACACACACAAATAATTTCTGTTCTTTGACACAGTTCTACTGTCCCCACATACTGTCCAACATTCCTCCACAGTTTAGTTTCATCTCAGATTGTTCTTTTATTTTTTAATCCAATTTATTCTGCTGAAGGATCCTAATTTAGGCCTTTTCACCCATTTTGTTTTCAAAATTTCCATTAAAATGGCTTTGCCTTTACCCTACGTACGATGAGCCTGACTTCCATCACACTTTCTTGCTAGATTTTCATGTATTTATGCACCCAGGCAGATGCCTGCAATAACACATTGCTAGGAAGGAGTGCCTGACAGAGGAACAAGAGACAACTCAGTGCAGACAATTTGTGTGAGGGAAATGGGTGAAAATGGCTCCTCCTTATTAATTCTCAGATCAATGTGGTAGTTTGCTTCAGTGGTTGGTAGTTTGCTTTAGTCGGTAAGAGAGGAATAATAAAGAAATGTGCTTGGAAAAATCATAACTGTGCCTTTCTTAATTTTATGAGGCTGGGAACACGTAATCAAAATGATGTGTACCAGTGGTGGGTTCCAGATCGCGTTGCAACCGGTACAGTGCAACGGGGTCGGGCGTCCACCACATGCACGCGCGCAGCACGCACATGGGTACTTATCGCCCGCGACGCTCCACAGCGCTCCAGCTGCTCAGCGGAGCATCACGCAGGCACTGTACGCTCCATGCACATGTGCGGAAGCCCCGATCTGCTCAAATGCAGGTAAGGAGGGTGGGCGGGCGGGTGAGCGCTCCTTACCTGTACCGTACCGGAACGGTACCTGGTGCTCCCAGCAGGCACTGGTATGCCTGTACTGGGGCGTACCGGTCATATCCCACCACTGATGTGTACTTATTTTGTTGATAACTAACTGAGGTAGGTGAGTTTAGTTTCTGTTTAGCTATAGTTCTCAAAGGAGAAGTGGCAGATATGGAAAAAAGTATTTAAAAAAACACCCAAGGAAATTTTGCGCTACCTATAAACATATGAATGAGGATGAATGGGTTCAAAGCATGATTCATGGGACAATGGAGTGGTGCAGGTGTCAGGCCTGGAAGCCATCTTTTGCATTGGGCCTTCAGGCCTGCCCTATTTAATAGGGCTGGCCTGAAGAGCCAAGGTGGCACAGTGGTTAGGGTGCAGTACTGCAGGCCACTTCAGCTGACTGTTATCTGCAGTTCAACGGTTCTAATCTCACTGGCTCAAGGTTGACTCAGTCTTCCATCCTTCTGAGGTGGTTGAAATGAGGACCCAGACTGTGGGGGCGATATGCTGACTCTGTAAACCGCTTAGAGAGGGCTGAAAGCCCTATGAAGCGGTATATAAGTCTAACTGCTATTGCTATTGCTATTAATACTGTTGGGAAATTGGGAGGGGGGATTATATATAGTATGGGAGATATATAGTCAAAATAACATTCCTTTCTCAGAGAGTCAAGGACGTCTTGCTCTGCACTTTGAGTGGTGTGACTGGGTGGCATCTCCAGGACGGTGCCTGATTGGACCATATGATGGGCCTTGAGTGCTGGGCAAGGACTTGAATTTTCATTTGGGTGAGGAAAACCTGGAAGCTTTCAGATTCAGGTTTTCCCAGATGCACCAATATGACTTCCCTAATAAAATGGAACTTTGAGGAAACTCAAGCTTCGGAGTCCTCTTTCATTGGGGGTGTTACTTGGAACCCTGATAGCAGGACACAATCTAGTCATTGCAGAAGGCCCCTTAGGGCAGGGCTGTCAAACTCCTGGCCCACGGGCCAGATACGTCACACGCTGGCCACGCCCACACCTGGTTTAGTGAAGGGGGAAGTCCTGATATGTCACATGACGATGCTGTGATGGCGTGAGTTTGACACCCCTGCCTTAGAGGGGCAGTCAGAAGTAATGGATGAGGATGGAAGGAAAGGAGATCAAAGGTTTCCTTGCCAAATAATCACTAGCTGGCTGGCCAGATGCCAGTTGGTTTTCCCCAATCGGGAGACAGGAAACATTGGTGCTGCTACTTGTCTGAGAGGCTGTAAGAATATGGAAGAGCAGGGCAAAAAAACATGATCTCATTTGCACTTTGAAAGCAGAAAGTGGGAAGATATTTTTTTCATAGAGATATGCAGAGCAATTATTAGATGGCTTGTAAATTGTACTCGTAAAGTTTGACGCTGAAGAAATGAAACTCATTTTGCTGTGTTTCATCAGGGGTTTGATTAAAATGGACAAAAATGGAACGGAATAGAACTTTCCTGTGTCAAAATGTGGGAGACTTTGCAAAATGTAGACTAGACTCTGTATACAAGATAGAATAGAATAACAGAGTTGGGAGGGACCTGGGAGGTCTTCTAGTCCAACCCCCTGCTTATGCAGGAAACCCTACACCACTTCAGAGAAATGGTTATCTAACATCTTCTTAAAAACTTCCAGTGTTGGGGCATTCACAACTTCTGGAGGCAAGTTGTTCCACTGATTAATTGTTCTAACTGCCAGGAAATTTGTCCTCAGTTCTAAGTTGCTTCTTTCCTTGATTAGTTTCCACCCATTGCTTCTTGCCCTGCCCTTAGGTTCTTTGGAGAATAGCTTGACTACCTCTTCTTTGTGGCAGTCCAGAGGTAGGTTGCTCCCAGTTTGGCCCAGATTGGGTGAACCAGTAATAGCAGCAGTGGGAGGCTCTACCCACACACCCGGATGCTTCTGCGTACACACAGAGGCTTCAGTGCATGCGCAGAAGTGTCATGCATGCATCATGTGCAATACAAGCATCATGTGCAATACAAGAGTGCGAGGGAGTGCACCCAAACTGGCAATAAAAAAATTGGCAACCCACCACTGTGGCAGCCCTTAAGATATTGGGACACTGGTTATATGTCAGCCCTAATCCTTCTTTTCATCAAAGTAGGCATACCCAATTCTTGCAACCGTTCTTCCTAAGAAAAGGATACTAATAAAATAGAGGGATTTTGGAATGTCACTCAGTACCTTGTAGCATAGCATCCAGATATTCTAAATAGGGGAATAAACTTGGATACCGCAAACAGTCTTACATTTTGGTAAGATAAAAATCAAAACTGTGTATGGTCCATTACAAACTGGACATGACCCCAGTATGTGATGCAGCTGGGGAAAAAAATCCAACAACCCATGTAATCTTAGGCTGCTTCAACCAAAGTATAGTATCAAGATCAAAAGAAATCTTTTTTTCTGTACTGCTCAGATCACACCCAGAATATTGAATGTAATGTTGTCTCTTAGAAAGGACATTGGTGAACTGGGGCATGTCAGGATGCCCAGAAGAAAAATAATAAACTGAATATTGGGTATAATAAGCCTGAAGAAGAGAAAATGGTGGTAAGTTATGATAGGTTTCTTTATATCTCTTAAATGCTGTTTTGAAGAAGATAGGGCAGGATTGTTCAGGGTTGTTCCAAGGAAGAAGAAATTACAAGGAAGGAGATTTTTGGTTAAAACTCAATAGGAACTTTCTAATACAGGTAGATCTCGACTTATAATAACCAGAATTGGGGCCAGAATTTCCACCGCTAAGCAAGGTGCTGGTTAATGAGTGGCATCTGATTTTACAAGCTTGTTTGCCATGGTTGCTAAATGAATTGCAGCAGTTGTGATGTGAATCTCATGGCAATTAAAGAAATTGGGCTACCTCCACTTACTTTGACTGGGAAGGTTGCAAATGGTGATTGCATGACCCCGTGACATAGCAATCGTCGTAAGCACATGCTGGTTGCCAAGCGCTCAAATTCAGATCACATGACTGTGGGGATGCTGCAGTGATTGACAATGCAAAGAGAGACTGTATGTCACTTTTTCAGTGCTGCTGTAACTTCCAATGGTTGTGAGTTGAGGACTACTTAGTAAGAAAGTGTATTTGTCTCACCATTGGATTGTAACATTAGTGTGGGAGGCATGCTACCTCTGAATTTATCATCAACAGAACTAGCCACCTTCTTACATTCCCCACTACCCATTCTGTCTGTCTGTCTGTCGGTCGGTCGGTCAGTCCATCCGTACATCCATCCATCCATTCATCCATCCATCCACCCACCCACCCATCCACCCACCTACTTACCTACCTACCTACCTACCTGTTGTGGCCCAGCAGGTGCCGTTGGAGCTGCCACCAGACTCCGACAGTGAGGGGCCCTCTGAGTCAGCTCTGGAGGATGTGGAGGACCCTGGACAGGGTTCCGACTCCGAGCAAGGCACAGAGAGGCTGGTTGGTCACCAGGAGGCACCTGAGCCTTGGACCAGTGGGGAGGAGACAAGGGAGAGTGAGCCGGAGGCCAATAGTGAGTTGTTCCTGGATGCACGCCATCGAAGAGCTACTAGGCGTCAGGAACAATTAGGCAATTACAGGAGGTGATTGTACTCAGCTGGTGGTCATTAGGCTCCTCTCCAGACTATAAAAAGCTACTGGTGCACACGTCCCTCTTTGGAGAAGTCAACACAGGATCGAATGGTCAAGGCCAACCATCTCACATACCAACCTGATGAGGCCCTTTGAAGATGCACCCCACATGACACCTTAGGGAGTTGTAGATTGGACACTGGGCTGGGGTAACTGGAGGGAGGGGATTGGGCAATCATTTGATATGTGCGTGTTTGTGCCTTTCTGGCTCAGATCTTGCTTTCTTTTTTGCTGCTTTCCTTTTTGCTGCTTTCAATTCATATCTAGTAAAAGTACTTTATCTCTATTGAAATAGAGTTGAGGTTTTTCTTTCTTGGATATCGAAGGAGGCATGCCTGACAGGAAGTTTTCTCCTTTCAGTGGCAGTTAGCAACTTGCTGGTTCTTACAATCCTCAGTATGCTATTCCTGATTGTACTATATTAATAATAAACTACAGCAAAAATGTGCAAAAATGGGAAAGGACTAAAAGATTTATTGTGCAGGCGCTAAAGGCAAAGATGACTTTCAACAGAATGGGAGAAAACACCTGATGATTCTGTTAATATGGTGAGCAAGGTTAGAGGTCTGTAGATTTCTTGGTCAAAATGTAGGAAATGGTGATGATGTAGTTTTTGTTCCTATGTTCCTCTCTATGTTTAGTATTCTCTCCCTGGATAGATCACAGCTCAGCCAATCTAGGAGTTATTACTAAATGTCAAATCAACCCTACTTAATTTTGTTGTGATTAAAAAATACAAAACATACGAGTTATGACTTACTTCACTTCTAATTACAATTTAAAACCAATTTAAAACCAATTATGTTCTGGTAAGTTTTCTTTCCAACACTAATAAACACAAGATAGCAACTGGGGCGTGTGTGTGTGTGTGTGTGTGTGTGTGTGTGTTTGTGTGTGTGTGTGTGTGTGTGTGTGTTTATGCATATATGCACAAAGAGCAAGCAAACTGCAAAACATTAGCCTACAAACACAATAGTTTTGGTAGGGTTTGAAATGATATAATAATGAAATTACGTTATAATAATGAAGTGATTAAGCACCATTAAGCTAAAAAAAATGGAGGAGGGGAGCTATTTAAAATGACCAGCCGTTAAGCATTCATCTTTAAAATAAAATAATCTCCCTATTAAAAATGCATGTTTGCACAGTCCCAAAAATAAATCAATGATTACGCAAGTCATTTTTAAAGCCAGTATTGGGCCTTTAAAAATATGTCAGGGCAAAAAAGACACTGCATGAGAGATTTATTGGCTCATAGATCACTCCTCCTCTACAAGACCAAAGCAATCCATGTAATACTCTAGAAGTATTGGCCACACCTGACTTGAACTTATCATATAGCCTAGAACCGTGATGGCAAACATATGCACACGTTCCACAGGTGGCATACCGAGCCCTCTCTGTGGGCAAGAGAGCCGTCACCCAGTTCAGCTCCACAGTGCATGTGCGTGCACCTCCCACCAGCCAACAGATTTTTGGTCTCTGCTGCGCATACGGGAGATATGCATGCATGTGTGGGGGTGAGCGCAGGGTGTATGTGTGTATGGTTAACCCCGCTGTACCCCATTTTTGGTTTCAAGAGCCTTTAAAGAGGTCTGCTAGGCCCAAAATGTGCAGTGTGCAGTGTGCATGTGTGCGGTGGGGGTGGGGAGTGCAGAAGAGTCATGCGCACATGCACAGGGGAGCATTGCATTGTGGGTGTTGGCACACGCACATGCTCTGTCGTGCATGTGCCCGATTTTGGCACGTGAGGAGAAAAGGGTTAGCCATCACTGCCCTAGAACAGTGTTTCTCAACTTTTGGCAGTTGAAGAGAGGTGGACTTCAACTCCCAGAATTCCGGCAGTTGGAATCCACCCCTCTTGAGGAGGTCAGGACAGAGAAACTCTGCCTTAGAATGATTCCAGGCTCCCTACAAGAGGGAGAAGTATTATGGTCACCCTACTTATTAAACCTGCTGTGTCAGATCATTAATCAGTAAGATCCAACCCTGACTAGAGGTAGTCCTTGAATTTTGACCGCAATTAGGTCCAGAATTTATGTGGTTAAGCAAAGTGATATTAAGTGTGATTCATGTCCGATTTTACAACCTTTTTTGCCACTGTTGTTAAATGAACCACACAGTCGTTAAGTAAATCCAGCTTCTTCCATTGATTCTGCTTGTTAGAAGCTGTCTGGGAAGGTTGCAATTTATGATCCAGGACACTGTAACCATTGCAAATACATGAGAATTTCAAAGCACCTGAATTTTGATTACTGGACTGTGGGAATCCTGATAGCAGATAGCAGAATATTTTGCTGCAAGGCTGGCCATTTAGGTGTAGATAGTTCATATAATTTGGCTTGCTATTGGCTGATTAATATACAGAGATGCAATTTCCAGGCTCCAGTTTGAAAAATTAACAAATGTATTTGGAATAGAAAGGAGATATTATGAAATGCATCTCCTTTTAAGATGAGCTATTCCTTTTAGTTCTTTGAAAGGCATCAAAATGAAGGCTACAGCATCACTTAATGCAGTGATTAAATGAGAAAATTATATCTGTCTCAGTAGGTTAAATGGAAGGCTGCAGGGTGAGTACCTGTTGTAAGTCACTCAGGAGGTTGGACTAGGAGACCACCAAGGTCCCTTCCAACTCTGTTATTCTGTTCTATTCTATTTTGTGTTGTAACGTTGAACCATTGCTAAGTGAACGATTGTAAATTGAGGACTATCTGTACTTTGGTGATAAATAGTTCTCTAGCTTATCGGATGGCATCTTCATTGTAGTGTGCTTCCTTCGTTGTTGGTCTCTAAAGTAGTGGAAGCCCTTGTTTCTTGTTAAAAATTGTGTACTGCATAAGGAGATTCATAAAAGGATCTTAGCTACTGATCACTTCTCCATGGAGCCCTCAAAATCTACAAAGTTGATAAGAATAGCTTTATTAAGTTGGCTCTGTCTTCTACAAAGAATGAAATAGATAACATTCCTTTAACTGTAATAAAAAAAATTACTAACAATTATCAGCCATCTCCAGACCATTACAGTGAGAAGGTACAGTGAGGAGGATGGTTATAAGTAATGGACTTAGGGCAAGAAAAGTTTGGGTTCAAGTCAATGGTGAGTTGCTGCTGGTTTAACAACCGGTTTGGTGAGCGCGCATTTCACCCATGCACACAGCGCTGAAAAAGAAGCCTCAGAGCCGTAGCTCAGGAGCTAATGAGCCAGCACTGTGCTTAGCAAGGGTGGAAGGCGTCCCAGAGTGAACTCGTGGGCGTGAGGCAGGCAGGCAAGCTGAGTTGAATTGCCCTAAGGCAATTTTGAATCTCCCTCTCAAGCAGAGCAGGAGAAAAAAAAAGGGGAAAAATATTCCAATTAAATCTAGAATTTTGAAAAATGTCAATAATGCAAAAAAATATTTTAAAGTAAGTTTTAGAAGAGAGAGTAATTCTCACAGCTAGTCCAGGTTGGACTGAGTCTAAACTGGGAGGAGTCACCAGGGCTCAATGACATCACAAGTGTAGACTCAGTCTAATTGGTTACTGGACAGACCAACCCAGTCTGGCTGCTGTCTCCGCAATCATAGGAGAACGGAGCATTTGGAAGCTCAGCTGCTTACCTTCCAAGTCAGCAATGGTAAGTAAAAGAGTGATGTGGAGGGAAACCAGCTGTGCCACACAATTGAGATGAGCTAGAAAGCAGAAAATAAAGGACAGGATAGGGCAGGGGCGTGTGGGCGGGGCCAGCTGATCGTCAGAGTTACCATTTTGCCCAAACCGGTCCGAACAGGCTGAATACCACCTCTTGTTCAAGTCCACCTTTAGAAGCTCATTGTATGACTCTGGACAAATTGTTTTCTTTTAGCCCAAACAACTTTGCTACTGTAGGGGGAAAAAAATAAAGGAAGGAGTACTATATTCAGTTCTTAGATAACGTAATGAATAACGGGTACAAGGGAAGAATTTCTGTAGCTCCTGGTAGTTCTCATGTTGTGAAACAAGGAATAGCCCGTGGTAGTTCACTGCAAATGACACTATCATCGATTAAAAGACTATGATGTCATCAGTAGTGAACCACATGGGGTAATGTTCTGTCTGTTCCACCTGCAATTGTGCTGAGATCTCCTGCAGAGAAACACTGGTCTCCAACTGTAGGAGTAATAAATTGATGCCATGCTTCTATTTTGCCTCTTTCTTTTTCCAAGAGGGAAATAATAACAAATAAGAAGTGTATTAATCCACTAACCTTCTCAGCACCGACCTGTTATATTTTCCTTTGTTTCCTTCAAAGCTAGCACGCTTTTAATATACATATAAAGCCATTTTAGTTTGCTAAACAAACTAATAAACCAAATCTTTAACCCTCTAATGAAGCCAACAGATGCTGTTGTGAAATTCTAAAGCATGAGACGAGAACTCATTCTGCTCTGTGTTTTTCAGCACTGTGACAAATCTTCTACGTTGGGAAATTTCTGTCCTGCTTTGTTATAAATGATTGTTTGGAGCAAAATGGGCAAAACAGCAATGCCCGTTAATCAGCTATATAATATCTCAATCAGTTTGTACAGTTGCAAGTCAAAAAAATAATAATAACATTAATGTGCCTGTGATTCAACCAGAGTTCATGTTAAATATAGATAAATAACGAAAAGCTACTCTGATAAGGACAGGATTGTCAAACTCAAGGCCCAGGGGCTGGATCCAGTCCACGAGGTACTTAGATCTGGCCCGCGGGGCTGCTCTGGAAACAGCGAAGGAGTGGCCCGCAGTGCAGTGCTTCTGCCAGTGTTGCAAGAGGCTGTGGCAGCCAAAAACGGACCTTGGGAGTTTGTTTTCGCTGGCAGAGAGCTCGGGCCACCACAGGTGCTCCCAACATGAGTGATGTTGAGCTGGCGATGCCTACCCTGGCCACGCCCACTGGCCCTCTGTGGTCAAACACAACCCTGATGTGGCCCTCAATGAAATAGAGTTTGACATTCCTGGATTAGAACAAGAAAGTCTATGCATAGAAGATCAGTGAAGTATTAGTAGGATAATTCTCATCAAGGCAATGACTTGGGACAGTGTGGCTATTTACTTTTCTCATCAACAGCATGGATCCTATGATATGAAGTTACATGACTGCAGGTCAATATTATCTTAATAGCAATAGCACTTAGATTTACATACTGCTTCATACTGCTTCACAGCCCTCTCTAAGCAGTTTACAGAGTCCCCAACAATCTGGGTCCTCATTTTACTGATCTCAGAAGAATGGAAGGCTGAGTCAATCTTGAGCCAGTTAGGATCGAGCTTCTGTCAGTGGGCAGAGTCAGCCTGCAATACTGCATTATAACCAGAGGTGGGTTGCTCCCGGTTCGGCTGAACCGGTAATAGAATTCAGGCATGGGTCACAAAACCAGCAGTGACCTAGATCGCACATGCCCCTTTACCGATTCTCTCGCCGCCGCTGATGTCACCGCCATGTTGGATTTTAGTGACTGTGTGTGTGCAGTTGAACAGCGCACACATGCATGTTAAGCGAGTGCGCGGGTTACACGCCGGTAGTAAAACTGGCAGCAACCCACCCCTGATTCTAACCACTGTGCCACCATGGCTTTTGATTGCCTCACAGTCCCTTTGCTATTTAAGAGGAGCTCTGATGCAACCGATATGCAAAATTTGGACCATGATCAATAATCTAAAATTTTAAAAATTTCAAACTAGATATATTGAATCACTCTTGAACTTGAGACTTCTTTCTCCAAGCTTAATAAGACACAAGACTTTATTAATATGGGAATGAATTAATAGATCGCTTCTATTCTGAAACTGCTTCTACATTCAATTCAAGGAATGGGAAGCTAAGTTTCAATGACACAAAGTAAGGAACGAGTGTGGTAGTCTCAATGTACGCGGCAGGTGATTGAAGCAAATGGTATAAATTTTCAGGCTGAAAATAACCACCTTATGAAGCTTCTGAAATAAGATCACAATTTAGAAACCTATTTGCGATACTCGTGACAGCCTTCGGGCAAAATGAGACATTATTGAGAGTGAGGATGTTTGCCACTGGTTTCATGTTACTGTGGAATTTTTGCTTTTTATTCTTTCCAGCTCAAAAGAACATTAAAAATAAATTACCTAAAGGAGATTAGTCTTCTGACCATCTGTCTGTCTCTTTACCCTTTGGCAAAAATAATACTCCACAAATGAAACGGAACTAGAAACAGAACAATTGGTTTGGAGGGAAAAGGTGGAAAAGGACTGGATTCAAAAATGAGCTGCATTTGGCTAGGAGTTTTACAAAGAAATGTATGTGCATGTGTATACGTATAGGTCTGATATCGAATATCTCTATCTATCTATTTACCTACCTTTCTATCATCTATCTATCTTTGTCATCCATCCATCCATCATCTAATCTAATCTAATCTAATCTAATCTATCCCATCCATCCATCTCTATCTATCATCTATCTATCTATCTATCTATCTATCTATCTATCTATCTATCTATCTATCTATCTATCTATCTATCTATCTATCTAATCTCTCCCATCCATTCTATATCTATCTATCTATCTATCTATCTATCTATCTATCTATCTATCTATCTATCTATCTATCTATCTATCTATCTATCTATCTATCCATCCATCCATCCATCCATCCATCCACCCACCCACCCACCCACCCACCCATCCCTACCTACCTACCTACCTACCTACTGCTGTCATCCATCATCTATCTATCTATCTATCTATCTATCTATCTATCTATCTATCTATCATCTATCCATCTCTGTCATCCATCCATCATCTATCATTTTATCTATCTATCTATCTATCTATCTATCTATCTATCTATCTATCTATCTATCTATCCATCCATCCATCCATCCATCCATCCATCCATCCATCCATCCATCCATCCATCATCTACACCTACCTACCTACCTACCTACCTACCTACCTACCTACCTACCTACCTACCTACCTACCTACCTAATTATCTATTCCTTCCATCCATCCATCCATCCATCCATCCATCCATCCATCCATCCATCCAAAATTAAAAAAATCCAATGCATTTCTGAAACTAGAGAGATGGCTGGGCAGTGTTTTGGGGTGCTATGAACTCATCTATTCTAAGCTACACCCCCTGCTTCTTCCTGGTCATGTGATCCAGAGAAGACATGTTAATAAGGATTAGGAAAGAATTTCAGAAGTCATGTTCCACATCTTTTCTATTCTTTTTTTACAGTCTGGTCACTAGCCAGCCTTTTATCATGTGCTTAGAATGTTGCATTGATGTTCAGCTGTGCTACCCTATCTTTTGACAGGATGTTTAGCAGTGCCAAAGCACAATATTCTTAAAAAATGCATTTCCCATATGCTAAATGCCAACAAGGACATTTGCTATCTTATTCATTTCATGATGTTTTTCCCATCAAAGAAAAAAAAAATCCCACTCCCATTCAGATTTACCATTCAATTTTTTAATCTTTTACAGATTTTTGGATATAGTTCTCTGAACAAGAAATGTCTCTCCAATAGTGGAAAGAAAACAGCATATCGGGGAAAAGGAGTCAGATAAGTTTTTACTACTGGACTAAACTGGGTTAGATTAAAATATCTGTACACAGCAGTTTTTCATGGCAGGTGATATCACCCAGCTAAGCACTAATCTCAAAAAAGCTAAAAAGAGTCAAATCTTGTCAGAATGTGGGTCACAGATTAGCCTGGAAAATAAAATACATACTGAAATATAGGCCAGAAGACCACAATTATTTTCTTGCATATTACAAAAAAGACCTACTTGGAAGAGTTCATATAGCCACAAAGTTGTAAGATTGTGATGGCGAACCTATGGCATGCATGCCACCACTGGCACTTGGAGCCCTCTCTCTGTGGGCACATGAGCTGTCGCCCAACTCCGCTCCACCACTCATGCGGCGTGCCTCCCGCTGGCCAGCTGATTCTCGGGTCTCTGCTATGCATGCTTGGCAGATGGGACATGAGGGAGACGCACATGAGTGCATGGGGGCACTGGTGGGCCAGTGTGGGGGCACTGGTAGGCCAATGGTGGGTTTTGGCGTGGTGCACCCTGGTACGGGCGTACAGGTGCCTGCTGGGAGCAGCAGCCACCATTCCGGTATGGTGCTTCGGAGGCCCACCCGCCCGCCCGCGTTCCTGAGCTGTATTTGACTGAACCGGGCCATTTGTCCATGCGCATACAGTGTACGGTGCCTGCACAATGCTCCACCGAGCAGCTGGAGTGTTGCGGGCGGTGGGTACACATATGTGTGCAGCATGCGTGCACATGGTGGACATTTGTCCCTGTCGCAGCGTACCAGTTGCCATGGGAGCCGGAACCCACCACTGTGGTAGGCATGCCCTCTTAGGGACCTCTGAAGAAATGTGTAAGGTCCACAGTAGACAGCTTTGTCTACCCCTCCCACAAAAATGAAATATTTTGGGAAGTATTAAAAAGGCAGGATATTATATTTCCCCAAAGGGAGAAATGGAGAAACATGCTTTTAAAAGACAGAAAGCAGACTCAGTTTTCTTTAATATCCACACCACCTTCAGCAGATATTTTGTGCCCATTAAGAAAGACTGGGCCAGCCCATCTACAAAACAAAAGACCTTCAGCTTCAGGGTGATGGAATTAAGAAGAACAAGACATGATCCTTCAGGACATAATAGGATTAACCCACTAACGTTTGGCAGAAGTCACAGAGCTCACTACATTGCACAATCTCCTGAGTGCATTTCAGACATCGCACAACCTGCCCCTTGCAGCATCTCTGAAACTTATAGAAATCCATGTACTTGTTCTGACCGAGGCTTCCCAAGAGCATGAAGCAACATCCTTGTCCCAACAAAAAAAACCTTTTATTGATTTACTGTGAATTCTTCTCATTCACATCCAGCAAAGTGTTTCAAGGGAGGAGAGCCTTCTCGGTGGCTGCCCCGACCCTCTGGAATGAACTCCCCGTGGAGATTCGGACCCTCACCACCCTCCAGTCCTTCCGCGCCGCTTTAAAGATCTGGCTGTGCCGGCTGGCCTAGGGTTAAGATTCTAACCCCATCCGAATTGTGTGACTGTCGTGTTTTCTTTTTAATATGTTGTATTGTCTTCATGTTGGAAAATTGTTTGTCCTTCCCCCCCCCCCCTTTTTTTTGAACTGTGAGCCGCCCTGAGTCCCCCCAGGGAAAAGGGCGGCATACAAATAAAGGGAAATGAAATGAAATGGATTTACGGTCACAGGCTTGAAGAACTGACAGGCCAATATCTGCAAAACTTGGCAAGGAGTCTCGCAGTCACAAACCAATTAATTGAACTAATGATCTCCTGCAAACTCCATTCCCCGTTCACTCCTCTTTTATGTCCTCTGAGAGGGACCATTCATTGTCCACCTGTGGCCTTACTCCCAAGTCGACCCCTGATCTTTAGCTGTTCCCTTTGTCTGGCAACTCTGTGCATGCGCACACTGGGAACAGACTCTAATGTTGCCTCACTGATGTATGACTGGAAGTCGCTGATAACTGGCATAAGGCTTTGGCCCCCTCTCTGCCTCTGACACAGAGCCCTCATCAGAGCCTTCCCCAGACTCCAGGAATGGCCCATGTTCCTCCCCAACCTCCTCACTGTTCGAATCTGCTGCTAGCTCCGCTGGCTGTTTGGCGGGCCACACCATTAAACATCAAACCAATTGGTCAGCTGACCCAGGACTGATGTTGGTTCTGTTCATCATTAAACCATCTTTCCAATCAGTTTCCATGTTGTTTCCAGCATCTTTCTCCCAGCTTGGAAATGAGCCAGATGGATTTTCCTTCCAATCTTCTGACAAACATCAGTGGGGAGGCCGAATTCACTTAGGAACTGGGTTACTGGCTTAGCAACTGCAGTGATTCACTTAACAACTGTGGCAAAAAGGTTGTAAAATAGGACAAACCTCAACAGCCTGTCTTTCTTAGCAATGGGAATTTGGGAGCTCAATTGATGTTATAAGTCAAGGACTATCTGTATGCTGGCTGAAAGCAACAAGTCTCAAGCTTTTATTCAGGCACGCTTACGCATTCAAACCAGAATTAGTTGTGTTTTTTTTTCCAGGTTACCCTTGGCAACATTCTGTTAGCAGGCTCTACTGAGAAAAACAACCCTTATGATGTAAGGATTGTGTTGTGAGTCTTCAACACCTTCAAATGTTTTCATAACAATAATTAAGAAAATAATATATTACATTAATAAAAGAGAAAAATCCATGCAATTGCTATCTGACTGGAAATTCTTCTGAATAACAAATCTGCTGAAAATAAATAGCATCAGCTACTTAACTTTAATTGTATCATTTATTTTAATGTGTCTGAATATCCTGCAGCTCTGGGAAACAGAAACCAAAAGGAAATCAGTCTATTTTGTTGTTCAGACATATAGCATTCTCACAAACCTTCCTTCAATCAAATGGAAATGCAGAAACGTAGCTCTTTGAAAATTAACATTTGTGCTAAAAACATTTTTTTGTGTTTTTTGATAAACATTCATATCATCTTTGCAACATTTCTACATCTTTAAGTATCCATTGTGCTCCTTTTATCCATACTTTTATATATCTGTATCTATCTATATATGTACATTTCCTATTAATTCCATACAATGCATCTTATATCCTTCTACATACATACATTTCTCTTATATTTCTTATTCCATACTATTTTATATATAGTCTATGTTGCATTTCCCTCCCTCTTGTTAATTCTGTGGTTTTGTGTTTATTTTCTGATTTCTTAATCTTTTTTTCCTTCCTTTATTGCTTTCTTATTCTTTGCATCTTTCCTCTAGCTATTTGTACCATAAATTCCATATTGAATAGTACTCGGATTCTTCTTTGATTAAGAACATTTTTTATGTACTTGCTTACCATTTAGCTAGTTACTGTATATTTCTTTCTAAATATTATCTATCAGTATATCTGTTTCAAATAGAGAGTTTGTGTGTTTCGATCAATTTGAAATCAAAGTTTTATATAACAAGACCATGCCAGCTTTATAATATTTTAAGGAGGGGGTGTGGTGGTGCAGGAGTTTGATTCAAGGTTGAATCAGCCTTCCATCCTTCCAAGGTTGGTAAAATGAGGACCCAGATTATTGAGAACGATATGCTGACTCTTAACCACTTAGAGAGGGCTGTAAAGCAATGTGAAGAGGCATATAAGTCTAAGTGCTATTGCTATTTTCAGAGTTGAATGACAAACTGTTGGAAGTTTTCTAATGAAGTAATTAGGACCAAATGTTTGTTGTTGGGCAAATTTATTTAATCTCTTTGATAGAAACTGTTACCTTATTAACCTTGCTGGGAAGGGAAGAAATGGCTAAAATATGCCACTTTCTGATATCAAATTGAAAAACTGCTGAAATTCAGATCAACTGGCAAAGTTTGATCAGTTAATTATTTGCACATTCGTATCAATGTTTTATTCAGTTTAAGCAATTCCCTATCCATTTGTATCTCAGAATTTATATTTTGTACATGTTTTTCTAGTTTTAAAATGTAATCATTATAGTATTAGTAGCTTCTAGTCCCTATTGTATAAATTCCACTTCTCCAAAGTCCTATTGTCCTCACAACTATCCTGTGAGGACAGTTTGCTGACAGAGTGATTGGCCTAAGACAGGGGTATCAAACTCAATTTCATTTAAGACTGCATCTGGGCTGTGGTTGATCTCAGGGGAGCGTCTAGGCATGGCCGACTGACTGGGTGTGGCCAACTGGGTGGGCGTGGCCAGCTTGATGCCATTCCCCAAACTGCTGGCATGTTTCCTCATTGGGGGAAGAGTGGGCTGAAGCAACAGGCCCAGCCCCTTACATTTCCTTGCGGGCCAGATGCGAGCTACTGGTTGAGACTAGGGCTGGAACAGAACTAAGTTTCTAGCTTAATGCCTTAGCCCAGAGGTGTCAAGCTTGCAGCCCACGGGCCAGATGTGTCACACACTGGCCACGCCCAACCCTGGTTTAGCGAAGGGGAAAGTCACAACACGTCACGTGATGATGAAATGATGACATGGGTTTGACACCTCTGCTTTAGCCAAAACATATTTAGAGACCACCATGTCAAAGAACGACTCCTAAGCCTCTTGGAAGAGAACTGAACATTACATAAATGGCAATATTTATTTATACTTACAACCCCCCCCCCCAAGTGCAGTATTTATTATTGTTCTTCTATGGTAGCAACAAAAACGCCTTCATTTTAGGTATAATTACTGATTGTACAGTTATAGAGACTAACTTGATTTTGCATTTAATAACTGCAGCAAGACTGTTGGTGGCGCAATAATGGAAGAAGGAAGATTTGCCTACTATTCAAGAACGGACATTAAAAGTAACAAGCTTAGCAGAGATGGCTAAAATATCAGCATATCTCAAGGACCATTCCAATGAGAGACATAAATTGGAATGGAGAAGATGGATTGACTATACTCAAAATAAATATGGGATTAAGAAATTCCAGATATCTTATGACTGAGGCAACAAGGAATGACACAATCTGTTTAGAGTTAGCCTAGCAAAGAGGAGTTAAAGCTCAAATGATAGAGGATATTAATTTTTTTACTTTTAAGTTTACTTTAGAATATTTTTGTTAAAGATTTATACCCTGTATTGGTTCTGGGAAGTCAGGGAGGGCAGGTTGGGAGGGGTGGGGTTTGGGTGGGGAGGGGAGGGGAGGGTAGAGGGCGGGAAGTAAACATTTGTAAAAGTTTTTTTTAAAAAAATCAATTAAAAAAACGCCTTCGTTGCACACAGAAATGTATGCGAGGCATCAGGCGCAGACAAGTTTAAAGCATGCAAAAGAGCGAAATCTATTCGTTTCACTTTCCCACATTCTCGCTTGTTTGTTCCTCTCCGTCGCATTTATAATAAATATCTAAAGTCTGCCAAGGATTTTTGCTTGTTTTGCTTTATTTTTTTAAAAGAACTGTAATTCCCATTCATGCATACCAGCCAAATTCATTAACTACAGCCATTTTGCTTCACAGAGAGGACTATGTTCTACCGCTTGCAATGTAGTTGTTGGTAGAAAAGAAAAAAGTGAAAAGAGGAAAATCTAATTCTATACAGCAGTTATGACTGAATACTAATTACACAGGGATTAACCCATACTTTAGGGGCTAAACATTTAGAGGCCCCTGTATGAATGGATCGATTCGTCACTTTGACTTTCTCCCACTCCATTAGGAGGAGGAGGAGGAGGCGTGGGGAAAGCCGCATGTTCTTTCCTTCCTATTTACAGACATTTTGCAAGCTTTGATGGGGACGTTTCTAAAAAAGAAACAAAACAAAGTTATCACTCATCCTTAAAGCATGTCACTTCTAAAAATAAAATACTTGTACCAGGCTTAAGGCAAACTAATCAAGCACATATTTTTTTTTGCTTGGCATAAGGCAATGTAAGTGAATGTGGAACTGGGTTTAAGTAGCTGCAAATTGCCTAGCATTTGCTATTCTCATATAAAGCTTCTGCAAATCACCACAATATAATATCTGACAGTCTGTCTGTGTGATGACCCAGGGCACAGTACAAAGATCACACAAACAGCTAGCAGTTCAACACCCACCCACCCCCCACACACACTTTATTGCTCCAAAGTTCCCCATGTTTCTGGCAAGTCTTGAGCAGAATGATAACAAAACCCCACACAAGAAGCTTCTGGCTGCAATTAGTCCAGCCTAGCACTGTCTGCACCAAGGCTGCTCAGCAATAAATCCAAAGGTATTTAGCAAATCAAGGCCAAATCAAGGAGTTCAAGGAACAAAAGATCCAGGTAATTAGTCAAGAACAGCCAAGGCATGCAAGAACTCTTGGCCAGTTCAAATGTCGGCACACACACTTCAAAAACTGAGCATTTATTCCCGACAAATGCCCCTACCACAGTGTCTCCTTAAGTCTCATTCCCCCTGGTGTGCCTTGCGAAGATGGGTGGGGCACTCTCCTCCTGCACAGACTGCTCCGTCTGCGCTGATCATGCCTCCTCTCCAGTCGCCGAGTGTTTGGATCAGGAGGGGGTGGTCCTGTCTCCTCGCCTAAGCTCTGTTCCTTATGTTCCTCAGTGTCCTCCAAGGTCAACAGAGCAGCCCTCTCAATGTCTGGCAATTCTTGTTCCAGCTCATCTTCAGATTCAAACTCCAATGGGGTCATGACAATCTGTCTGTCTGTCTGTCTCTGTTACACACACACACACACACACACACACACACACACACACACACACACACACACACACACATCTATCTATCTATCTATCTATCTATCATCTATCTATCTATCTATCTATCTATCTATCTATCTATCTATCTATCATCTATCTATCTATCTATCTATCTATCATCTATCTATCTATCTATCTATCTATCTATCTATCTATCTATCTATCTATCGTCTTCATCATCATCTATATCACTACATGTCATCTATCATCTATCTATCTATCTATCTATCTATCTATCTATCTATCTATCTATCTATCTATCTATCTATCTATCTAACTATCTATCTATCTATCTATCTATCTTCTTCATAACACTGTCATGCTCTTCATCTATATTACATCACTCTGTCACTATCACTCTTTCTATTTATCAATCATCAACATCATCATATATGTCACTCTATCACTCACTCACTCACTCACTCACTCACTCACTCTATCTATCTATCTATCTATCTATCTATCTATCTATCTATCTATCTATCTATCTCTTTATCATCATCTATATCACTATTAAATATGTCATCTATCTATCTATCTATCTATCTATCTATCTATCTATCTATCTATCATCCATCCATCCATCCATCCATCCATCCATCTATCTATCATCTTCATTAACATTGTCATGCTCTTCATCTATATCACATCACTCTGTCTCTATCACTCTATCACTCTATCACTCTATCACTCTATCTATCTATCTATCTATCTATCTATCTATCTATCTATCTATCTATCTATCTATCTATATCATTATCATCTATATCATATATCTATCAATCAGTCATCTATGTATTCATCTTTCTTTTCTTTCTTTTCTTCTTTCTTTTCTTTCTTTTTTCTTTTTCTTTCTTCATCATCCTTATCATCATAACCAGAACCTATTTATATGATTTCTTATATCCCCAGATGATTTAGAAATAGGCATGCTTAGTTATTTGTATTCACTGAATAATGAGCTACTTTTACCGAAGAATGAAAAACATATATTTTTTAAACAAATTAAAAACATAAAGATGTAAAATCTATCTTATAAAGAGTAAGGAAAACATAGAGGTTGGCAAAACCATTGGTGCAGCATTTGGAGGTCTTTAAAGTATTACTACCAAGAATCAATACTTCTTTGAAGGTGTAGTATGTAAGGCAACATTATGTTGAATAGTACTATGCTTAGTCTCTTGAGGATGAATTCCTGCTATGTTCTTCTAAATCCAAATTAAATCTCAGTTCTAGAATTGTGAGCTGAAGTTCATGAAAATGTCCTTCTGTACATCAGACCTTTTATAAAATTTCTATCTAGTTCCTTTCTCATTCAACTTTGTCATTGTTTTCAGATAATCATTTGAAGACAGATGATTAGGGGACTGGAGGCTAAAACATATGAAGAACAGTTGCAGAAACTGGGTATGTCTAGTTTGATGAAAAGAAGGACTAGGGGAGACATGATAGCAGTGTTCCAATATCTCAGTGGTTGCCACAAAGAAGAGGGAGTCAAACTATTATCCAAGGCACCTGAGGGTAGAACAAGAAGCACCTTTGGAGGTGGAGAGAATCAAGGAGAGAAACAACTTAGTACTAAGGAGAAATTTCCTGACAGTTAGAACAATTAATCAGTGGAACAACTTGCCTCCAGAAGTTGTGAATGCTCCAACACTGGAAGTTTTTAAGGGGTTTATTTATTTTTAGAAGTACTGCATACATAAATATGCTTTAATAAAGAGTGCTGCAGATTTTCAAACAGATTGTGAAACCTTTTCAGTTGTTCTTTCTGCCAATAAATAGTATTTTTATAGGAAACCCACAGTTACAATAAACACACATTTAAAATTGTGTGTTTTTCTAGCACTTTAAGTAAAAAACAAAAAAAAATCAAGTGCGTACTTCCTCTTAATATTTTGTTCATTAGGAATCAATTAACAATAAAGTTAATTACCATCTATAAAACTGTTAATTTACTCAAATAACAAGTAATGGCCTTTTAATTTGAAAGCATAATCAGCTGAAATATATATCTCAAAAACATAGATTTCATGGGTTGAAATTTCTGTCAGTGTATCCCCTCTCCAATATTTAGAAATTAATATAGGCTTAACAAGATGTAAAATTGGTGCCCTACTGGAAAGAAGTGATGAATACAGAAGTTCACATCAAAATATACCTTGGGAAAAGACCAGAGTGGCCAATTGGCTTACTAATTAGATTTTAGGTGAATATTTGAATTGCTCATGTTTGTAGCGTGATATTAATCCAACCTAATTCATAGATGTTATTTGGTGTTGGTTCCTTGAGGAAGGACGTGGTATAAACTTGTTAGGAACCATGTTCCCATGAGCAAAATGTATACAGGCAATTGAGAATTGAGAATACTATGTGGGAATAATCCTGGGGGACACATAGAAAGAGATGCTGTATAGGGAACAATCAGATAAGAGTGGAGATAGCCCACAGCTGCCTAATGGGCAAAAAAAAAAAAAAAAAAACTTGGGAAGGGGGAAAAAGGGAACTTTTCTTCCATTTTCCAGGAGATTTGTACTTGCAAGACTGATGTCAACTTTCCCAGATGGACCAGGCAGGAATGGTTACCAGATGAGTTAACTTGACTTTATTATAAGGCTACATTTACAGAATCTTGTCCAATAGTACAAATCTCCCACCATCTTTTTCACACCAGAGGTTCTTCTAAAGCTTAGAAAGGTTCCCTTCTGAATTTCCTTCTTGCCCATTATGTAGCTGTTATCCGCTGATATCATATCATTCTCTAGGAAGCATCACTTCACTCTCACTACCCCAAGGTCATTTGCACATACCATTACAGAATTAAACTGTGGAAAAATGCCAACTTCTATGTGTTCTTCCCTTAGCAATATAGGGCTCCCAGGAACATATATAACAGGTTTTCTGACTCTAGGCCCATGATGGTGAATCTATGGCACGTGTACCACAGGTGGCACACAGAGCCCTCCTTATGGGCACACAAGCTGTTGTCCCGGCTCAGCTTCACCATGCATGCGCACGCATGCCTCCTGCCGGCCAGCTGGTTTTGGGGTCTCTGCTGTGCATGCGCAGGAGGGTGGGATGCCTGTTTGGAGGGAGTGCATGCATACAGGGTCACATGGGGGAAACACATGCATATGTGTGGGGGGTGGGATGCACATGGGGGTCTCACACGCATGTGTGGGGGTGAAGGGAGTCGTGTACACATTTCATTATTTGCCAACACAAAGGTTAGCCATCACTGGTCTTCACAACTATCTTAATGCTTGTGCACAAAAACTAATGCACAAATGAAAGTGAGGAGAGCCAAGCCATCAGGTCAAAATATGCATACTGAATTTCAGGTGTGGTCTCAAAAGGCTGACTGTGATTAAAAGATAAAGCCCTATTGAACATTATGTTACATATATCTGCCAATAAGTGAACTATGAAGGTAACCCAATACCATGTTTTCCCAATTTCCTGCCCTTCATACCTCTGCTCTTTCTGTTTTTGTTGTTATTGTTATTCGGTGACTAAGTCATGTCCAACTCTTTGCTACCTCATGGACCATAGCACACCATACTCCTCTGACCTCCATATCTCCCAGAGTTTGCCCAAATTCATGGTCATTTGTGTTGGAAGAAATATCCATCTGATTCAGTTCCAAGCAGCAGAAAGACACTGGAATCATGGAGGGTGATTGGAAATATGGTTTAATGATGCAGAACCATCAAGCCCATGGTCCTGGTGCAGCTGAACATATGGAGTTCAGAGAGAGAGAGAGAGAGACTTTTATACCTTCTCTTGTGCCTTGCGTTTGAGCTTCCTGTTCCTGTGCAAGAAATGTGTTCTATTGGCTGTAGTCAGATTCCCATGGGGCCATGTGGCCTCATGTTTGTCTGAATTAAGTTTGGTTGAAGCCTGGAGGGTGATGCAATGTCCCCGGGTGATTTTTACAACATGGTGACCTCTGCTGAAATACAATCCTATTATGTCCTGGAGGATCATGTCTTAATATCATCACCCTGGTGCTGAAGGTCTTGTGTTTTGTAGGTAGGCTAGCCCAGTCCTTCTCAATGGGCACCAAATATCTGCCGGGGACAGAGAGATGAAGCTCTGAGTTTCTGTCTCCCTTAAGATGTCTATTTCTCCTCTAGGGAAAATATAATATTCTTCCTTTTTAATATTTCTTAAAATATTTCATTCTTCTAGGAGAGGGGTGGGTGCTAACTTCCTACAATTGTGTTGATGATACTATCTAACTATCTCATCCTCAGCCATCCCCTTCTTCTTTTGCCTTCAATTTTTCCCAACATTGGGATCTCTTCCAACAAGTCCTTTATTCTCATCTGGTGGCCAAAGTATTTGAGCTTCAGCTTCAGTCCTTCCAAAGAAGAGTCAGGGTTGATTCCCTTTAGGATTGACTGATTGATCTCCTTGCAGTCCAAGGGACTCTCAAGAGTCTTCTCCAACACCACAATTCAAAAGCATCCATACTTTGGTACTCAGGCATCGTTGTGATCCGGTCTTACAGTGATACATGATTATTGGGGAATCAGCTGTTTTTTAACCCAGGCCAAACAAGAAAAATAAAATAAAAACACCTATGTCTAAATGCTTTATAAACTCATAACAGAATAGTTCAATTGTATAGCCAAAATACATCTGAACAGATGATTCAATTACTTGAATAATTTAATTCAATTTACAAGCTGTTCTACCCCAGAGGATTAGAACTGTTTTGCCACTGACACTGCACATTTCTGCTCTCAGGGGACTTGCCATCATGATAATTTAAGTCACCTAGAACTAACAGCACAATACTGTACACATAAATAATTCTGCTCCTTTTAAAAAGGATTTACTCCTACCTAGATGCATAGTAGATTGCTATCTTCAAGGGGTGGGGAGGGGAAAGTAATTAAACTCGATATTGCTTAGGCATAAAAATGAAAAACGATGAAGGAGCTGAACCCTGTCCCATTTCTTAAATCCTTTGTCACAGTATTTCTCAGTCCTCCCTGCTTACTTTCAATTCCAGTTTCTTCCATTGTGAATATATTCCTAATGGTGAGAGCAATCAACCAATGGAACAGCTTGTCTTCAGAAGTTGTGGGTGCTCCATCACTGGAAGCTATCAAAAAGAGACTGGACAACTGATTGTCTGAAGTGGTATTGAGTCTCCTGCTTGAGCAGTGGATTGAGCTAGAAGATCTCCATGGTCCCTTCCAACTCTATTATTATATGTTCTATTAATTAAATTAAAAAGCAAGGTTGGAAAGAATAATGGTAGAATGCAAGAGAAAACTGCATCAAGATGAAGTATTCTTCTCATTTAACCCAGCCTTCTTTCAGGAGTAACCAGGGTGGACTTCAAAGTTTTCAGAAACTGGTTCTCTGCCTGGTTACTGGGTGGGTGTGGCCATAGTGGGTGTGGCCCAGTTGGCTTCCTGCACCATGGTGTGTGTGTGTGCGGGGGGACGTTTTCACTTTCCCTATGCTCCGGAGGCTTTCCTCAAGCCTCTGGGAGGGTGAAAACTGCTTCGCCCAGGCTCCGGAGACCCTATGGAGGCCAGAAATAGGCCTATTTTCAGCTTTCTGGAACTTCTGGGAGGCCCATTTTCCCCCCTCCCCGAGCCTCCAAGTGGGGCCTGTACTTACTTTGCATACAAAATGGGCCGCATGGAAACTTCTGGGAGGGTAGGATGGGGTGGGCAGGGCCAGCCTGTATGGGATTTGGAATTTCTCCAAATCGGCCATAAAGATAGCTATAGGTTCTCCCCAACCCAGGCGAACCTGTAGCAGCCCAACCTGGGTGATCCTGTAGTAGCCTACTCCTGGAAATATCTATTGTAACCATGCTCATTTAATTCTATCTCCAATGTTCGACTTTCCATGGCCTATGGCCATATTGTCTCCTTGAATAAAAGAGTGTATTGTGTCATTAGCTTAATGTAATCAACAATGTGCTTTTGGTTTTATCTAACTGATGCAAAGTTTGGAATATTGAGAGCATAGTATGAGTTCTCTAACAAAATGGCTGCCAGGGCTTCCCATTCAAATAATGGCTGCCATAATGAGTCATGATCAACTACCATAATGCAAATTTATCCATCAGCCTTCTTTCCCATTGAGAAAAAGTTATTACATCTTACTTTTGTCCTTCCCAAGATATATGGGTGTATTTCCTAATTAAATGCATGATGGGTTGTAAATGCAAATTAAGTTATTTTCTAAGAAATATGGATACATTTGCAGGGGCAGTTTCTTTCAGAGAATGATCGTTTCATATTTCCATTCTTATTCTATTCTTATTTTTTTTTGTATGCAAGAAATCAAAAGGGCAGGAATGGAGTCAACACCAAGGATGGTTTTGGAATACAGTTATTCAGAGTATTTATGGATCTTGTCTATTAGAAAAGTTATTCAGAGCTTGTTCCTCTGTAGGATTTCAGATTGAGGTTTTCCAAAGTTGGTGTTTCTCTATCTTGGCAACTTTGGGACTTCAATTACTATAATTCACCAGCTAGTAGACAGTTGAGTCCTTAAATTTGCAAAAATTGAAAAATTCCAACTATGGATAATTGGAATAGCTGCTTAGATCCAGCATGAAAACTGTTAGGTCGTGGAATTATGATCCGTCCTCTTATTCACAAAGAATAAGTGAGAGAGTGGGAATATTCACTCTTAGGGAAACAAGGAAATAAGCACTATAGAAGCCCAAATCAGGAACCAAAAATGTCAGCTACTCCAAAACTTCACATAAAAGTTTTGGAGAGGAAGGAAGGAAGGAAGGAAGGAAGGAAGGAAGGAAGGAAGGAAGGAAGGAAGGAAGGAAGGAAAAGAAAAAAGTAACATAGAAAGAAAGAGAGAAAAAAAGAAAGAAAAACAGAAAACCACATCCAGATAGAAGTTTAGTTTAGTTTAGTTTATTTGTCTTGTATGCCGCCCACTCCCGAAGGACTGCAGGCAGCTCACAATAGACAAGGGAAGGGGGATAAATAGACAAAGACAACACTTTAAAAAAAGCAACATTCACAATTTCCGTGGGGCTGGATATTTCGAGAGCCCACTGGCCTGCTGGAGCAGCCAGGACTTGGTGGCTTTGCGGAAGGCCGGGAGGGTAGTAAGGGTCCGGATCTCCACGGGGAGGTCATTCCAGAGGGCTGGAGCTGCAACAGAGAAGGCTCTCCCCCAGGGAGTCTCTAGCCGACACTGGCTGGCAGATGGAATCCGGAGGAGACCTAACCTGTGAGATCTAATCGGTATATAGGAGATAATCGGCAGGAGGCGGTCTCTCAGGAAGATTCTGTTACTACAGCCAATCTTAGCAAAAGTAGTTTTAGACACATCTAGCATCTGCTTCTTAGTCTGCCCAACTTCAAATAGCTTTTTGGTGATGATTCTATATCAAGGGTGTTAAAATCAAGGCCCGGGGGCCGGATCTGGCCTGCAGGATGCTTAGATTTGGCCTGCAGGGTCACCCTAGAATCAATGAAAGACCACAGTGTCTCTGCCAGTGAAAACCTCCTGCACCCCTCTGCCAGCTCCCGTAACCCTCTGTTAGTGGAAAAAGAGCTTGAGCCCCCAACACGAGTGAATATCCAGCTAGCCACACCCACCCCAATCACTCCCATCCTGTCCCCCTGAGGTCAAATACAACCCCAATGCGGCCCTCAAGGAAATCGAGTTTGTCACCCTTTTCTTTGAGCTGGTCCTCCAATACCTACTTCAATGCTCTGTTGGTAGTAGGCAAAGTTGTGGGAGAGGACCTCAGTGCTTCATCAAAATCAACAAACTACCGTTTCTGGAAAGGTTCTTACTACCATCTACTGCCTGGTTTCACACAGCATTTCTCCCACCAGCAATTGGCTTCATGGGCTGCAATTTCACTTCATTTTGCAAAATAATTTCTAAGACAGAATTTGTGGTTGCTGGCAGGAGAGTACAATATTGTTCTTTACGGGTGGCTCAAACCGTAGGAAAAAACCAGGCAACCGAAGACGTTTCTCGGGATAAGTTCAAAGACAAAGGCTAAAAATTGTTTAAACGTTACCAACTAATATGAACCGAGGTGGTCTCTCACCACCTCTATCTGCTAATGCTCCAGATTTTTAAGTGCTTCTTTAGTATCTCCCAGTGGATCTCATTTGCTTCTGTTCTTGGTAATGTTTAAATACACTGCTTGTTGCAAGTTGTGTGTGTCCTGAGGGGAGGGAGAGAGAGAGAGAGATGGGGAGAAAGCAAAAAAGCGATTGCTTGCAAAAGAAGACATTTGGGCTGTCTTTTGCAGTGTGGTCTAAGGTAACCAACAGATGGCCTAGTATAATGAAGCTTGTGAAAAGAACACAGCTTTATTTAACAGACTGTATTCCTTAAATAAGCAGGGTAAACAAGATGGATCTACAGGAGTTATATGAAGAGGATGATGCAAGACAAACAGCAAATTGACATTAGTTGTGATGTAACTGTATGATATATTGCTTGAACCATTTGGCTTAAAAATAAACTTGAAAAAGAGCTAAGGTCAAGGTTCCCCTCACACATATCTGCTAGTCGTTCCTGACTCTAAAGGGCGGCGCTCATCTCTTTCAAAGCCAAAGAGCCAGCGCTGTCCGAAGATGTCTCCGTGGCCGGCATGACTAAATGCCGAAGGCGCATGGAACACTGTTACCTTCCCATCAAAGGTGGTTCCTATTTTTCTACTTGAATTTTTACATGCTTTCAAACTGCTAGGTTGGCAGAAGCTGGGACAAGTAATGGGAGCTCACTCCATTGCGCGATACTAGAGATTCAAACTGCCAGACTGTTGACCTTTCTGATTGACAAGCTCAGGATCTTAGCCACTGCACCACTGCGTCCCTATATATGAATATGAAATATCTATCTATCTATCTATCTATCTATCTATCTATCTATCTATCTATCTATCTATCTATCTATCTATCTATCTATCTATCTATCATCTATCTATCTGAAAAAGAGCTAGGTTATGTTTAATAAATTCACCAAAGAAAGAAAACAAAATATATCTGGAGAAGAACTAGACATAGTAGACCACTATATGTACCTTGGCCAACGGATCTCAATGGAAGGTGATACAATAAAAGAAAAAGAGTGGTGTGTTAAATGTGGTTGGCAGGCAGTAATTTTCAAGAACAACTTCCTCCTATGCCTGAAGAAGTTTTAGATCAGTGCATGCTACCTGCGCTAACATATGCTGGTGAAACATGGACATTAACCTCACAATCAATACAAAAACTAAGAGTGGCACAAAGAGCCATGGAAAGATGCATCACAAGACAAGATAGAAGGATCTGCACATGGATTAGAGAACAAAGGAAAGCATATGATATTATCAAGAAATGGAAATGGGCTGGTCACATAGCAAGAAGAACTGATGGCAGGGGGACCAAGGCAGTCATAGAATGGATCCCACTTGATAAAAAGCATCCACAACAGAGACCTAACACAAAGTGGATCAATTACACCAGCAAGTATTGAGGGCTCAATTGACAAATGAAAGGTCAGGACCGTATTGGTCTTCATCTTGCAGTGGATAGACAATGGCGAAAAAGAAGAAAGGAGGAGGAGGAGGAGGAGGAGGAGGAGGAGGAGGAGGAGGAGGAGGAGGAGGAGGAGGAGGAGGAGGAGGAGGAGGAAGGAGGAGGAGGAGGAGGAGAAGGAAAGAAGAAGAAGAAGAAGAAGAAGAAGAAGAAGAAGAAGAAGAAGAAGAAGAAGAAGAAGAAGAAGAAGAAGAAGAAGCACCTTAATATTACTTGCATTGTACAGTAACCTTAGCTGAGTCAATTCACAACTCAACAATCGCTAATCAAGAATCTGGGCTAGAAAGCTTTTGCAATTTTATTTTGATTATGCAGTCCTCACATTGATATTGAATTATTTTTAATACACATTTAAACTTAGACTCTTAAATGTCTTGGGAATCAATTATTTAAGTGAGTGTCTCCTTCTGAGCTAGGCTATGCTTTGAAAGCTTTGAGCAAGATCCTCCTCTAGGTGCTTTCATTGTTAGACGTAAGCTATGTAACTCAGGAAAAATGATTTTCATGAATGGCCTCGTAGTTATATAAACTCCTCTTAAAGGCATATACTCAGGCCGGAACATGTATTTTTTTGGGACTTGTTATCAGTGGTGAGATTCACTTACCTTCGATACCAGTTCACAAATGTGAGTGTGCTCATGCGCAAGCTTGCTTCACTTGCATGCACCACTTTCTGCACATGCACAGAAGGTCATGCATTACGTCAGGGCGGGTGGGTGGAGCCTCTAGCAGCTCTGCATACCACCTCTGACATGCATATGTATAGTATATTTGTTTGTTTCAGAACTCAATTAACGTATGACTTGAATATGTCACCAGAGAAATTATCTAAGATGTATAAAGGTACGTTTGATTGATGTTGATGTCAATGAGCCAAGCTCTCCTGTTTGAGCAGGAGTTTGGACTAGAAGATCTCCAAGGTAACTTCTAACTCTGTTATTCCAAAATACTTGTGAAATATTTTCTGGAGATGTGAAAAACATGAAGGGACATTTTATCAATGTGTGGTGGACTTGTAAAAAAGGTGTGTGTGTGTGTGTGTGTGTGTGTGTGTGTATCAGTGGTGGGATTCATTTTTTTTACTACCGGTTCTGTGGGTGTGGCTTGGTGGACATGGCATGGCTTGGTGGGCCCACGTGGCTTGGTGGGCATGGCAGGGGAAGGTTACTGCAAAATCCCCATTCCCTCCCAATCAGCTGGGACTTGGGAGGCAGAGAATAGATGGGGGGAGGGACAGTCTTATGTGGTATTTATCTATTCTTAGAACAACTCAAAATTTCCCCTACCATTTTTCCAAAACTGGTCATAAACTGCTGAATAATTTTGAAGATTAACACTGAGATAATGCCAGAACTCTTTTTATTGGAACTTATAGGTAGTCAATTAGAAAATATTTATGTTATATATTGCAATTGCAGCAAGATTATTATGAGCACAAAGTTGAAGAAATACTAAAATATTCATAACAGAGGAATTGATTGTAAAGATGGTAGAACTATGTAACAAAGTTGACAAAACTAACCTACTTGGTCAGAGATAAGATAATTAGTACTTTTATGGACTTTTTGCTGAAAAAATAGAAACAGAAACCTAGTAATCAAAAAGCAGAACAATATCTTGGAAACAGATATCCAAGAAATCAATTTTCGCTTCTAGAGGTCCATGATTTCAAAAGCAAATAGGTATGAGTACATATAATAATATCCATTGTGATAAATCAAAGTGGCCAAGTTCACTCCTAGTTTATTAAGGAGCTTATATTGATTTGAGTTTCAGAAACATTCCAACTACTGTTTTTTTTTTAAAGGAAAAAACAAGAAAGCGCAAAGCTTTTGTGAAATTCAAGCAATTGTTCATGAATAAATGATAATAAGGCTAACGTTCCAACTTAGAAAACTGTCTTGTATTAATTCAGAGAATTATATTTTGTAGTCCACATTAAGTGGCAGCAACCCTGCATGTTACCAGGAGATGCCAAGCAGAGGTGGTATTCAGCTGGTTCTCTCTGGTTCGAATGAACCAGTAATGATTGCTGCACCCCAACATAATGCATGAGCACTGTGCATGCGCAGAAGGCAGGGCACATGCACAGACGAGGCACATGTGCTTACATATGCAAACTGGTAGGGAAGGAGAATCCCACCGCTGATGAAAAATGAGGTCTTTTGTTTATTATGTGTGGAATTTATCACTACCACAGCTATAAGAGCTGAAATATCTTCAATATCATCTTCCAGTTCAAGCCAGGCTCAAGTTCAATAGTCTACCATTACAAGCATGCTACATTCCTTGCAAATGTGAAGTTCTTGCTGCTCTTTAAGTGATGTTATCAAGTTGGGTAATGAAACATCTGCAAGCAAACAACCCAGCTCAAAGGTCCTAAGGACTGATTCCCTAAATATATTTTCTTCTGGCTGGATTCCTTGCAGCCAATTGTTGTGAGTCATTTCTTCTAAACAATACTAAGAAAAAGGAAGACAGAGAAAACCAATTCAGAATGACAGACAAGAAAAGAAAGAAGTTAATAAGGGCCAGTGAAAACAGCAGAAAGAAGGAAGATCAAGTCAAGTTATAGTTACTTCTCCAGATCTGCATAATAACTATTCTTATTGCACTACTCCATTTTTTTTTAAAAAATAAAAGAATTCAATAAATGCTTGGGAATGATTCGTGCCAGTGAAAACAGCAGAAAGAAGGAAGATCAAGTCAAGTTATAGTTACTTCTCCAGATCTGCATAATAACTATTCTTATTGCACTACTCCCTTTTTAAAAAAAATAAAAGGATTCAATAAATGCTTGGGAACGATTCGTGTACTCAATTCCACGAGTAGCTGCCAGATTCTTTCTCCTCCTCCCCAAAGCCCAAGAGATAGTGGTCACGTTTGCACAACTTGATTAAATAATTATTGAATTAGTCCGTTTCTGGGTTGCACCACAGATTTCACTACAAATTAATCAAAAATTGCTTTGTGGGCATTGAACCATAAGAAAATCCCAAATCAACCCATTGACATTATATCACCCTCAGGCTTACTGTATAAACACAGCCACTTGGTCTTCAATGAGTCAATGGCATGGAAAGTCTGCACATATCTATCCATCTATCAAAGATAGATATCTATCTATCAAAAGCTACTGTTGATGTGACTGTATTTACATGTGCGTTGCAGTTTTCCCAGAATATGGCAGATTGCTGAAACAGCTGCACTAGCTGCGAAAAGTGCCTTCAATCTGAAGATAAAATGTTTAATATGGTATACAAATAACATTTACTAACATATTTTCACAGGTCATTATGAAATTAATAAGACAGCATTTTTAGGTACTTGCCTGGATGTTTGACATCAACAATCGAATTCTATTTTTTTCTATGGTAGTTTTTTTTAAAAAATTATTTAGCCCTGGGGTTAGTCGATATAATCTTTCCCTGCGAGACTTAATTTTATGTTCTTGAATTATAGTTTAATTGGTAGATTGAATAATTGCTGTATGTTATTGATGTAATTACTAATTTTTTTAGACTAACCAAAGCTATCTACAATTGGGCACCTGGAATTCTTACTTTCTCAGAAAATCAATAGTGGTGAATAGATATTCTGGTGCTTTCTAGATGCTTTTGTCTTCAGACAAAATACTATGAACCACAGTCTTCACTAAATCCAAAGGCATTGTTGGGAATATTGCTCCAACATCTGGAGAACATCAGTTTACCTACTCGTGCTATAGATTATGAGCATTAGACATAGAATCCGAGGCTGCAAATTTAACTTAGTTGCCTTAATTTTATTCACTGAACATCCTGCAAATCCTACCACCCCGCTAAAAAAGGAGGAGGATGCAGAGGTTGTATTCTACCAGTTCAGACCAGTTCATCCAAACTGGTAGCAGAAATCATGGGTGGCCATGCCCACCCACCCTGGCTCTATGGCAGTGGTCTTCAACCTTGGCAACTTTAAGACTTGTGGACTTCAACTTCCAGAGTTCCTCAGCCAGCTTTGCTGGCTGAGGAACTCTGGGAGTTGAAGTCCACAGGTCTTAAAGTTGCCAAGGTTGGAGACCACTGCTCTATGGTATCCCATTTAGACCCTTTTTTAGCCAAAAACACATGCATGGAAGGCTGAGCGCATGTGCAGAGCTGACATGTGTGAGCTAAGCGAGCACGAGCTCACATCTGCGAAGCGGTAGGGAAGGTAAGTGAATACCACCTCTCTGAGGATGCAGACTATCCCAAAACTAAAATAAAGGAAACCAAGCCAAGTTGGGGAAGATAGAAATTGGATATCCATACTTTCAAAGAAAAACCAATGCCTTAACCATCAAATGACTGCCTCAAGATTTTCCATTTGTGGTGAATAATGAGTTAAACTCAAATAGGATTTATATTGTAGAGCTGTAATTTTTTTTTGTCTTTTAGTAGTATAAAGCCATTCATTCCAGATGGAGTTGACTCTGAATAGCTATGTTATCTTGTGGTCAGTGTCCTAAATTAGCAACACTTCCTTTGTGGCTAGGAACAAAAGATTCTCAAATGTTTCAATGACACAGCAGACCAGCCTGAAGACTTTACCAAACCCCATGTTTCTCCAGAGAAACAAAAATGTCACTACAGATAAGAGCCTGTCATGGGGTTTTTTTGTGATAACGTCTACACGGATGAAAGAAACTCTACATTTTAAATTCTAAACTGTAATTCCCTTCCTGTTCATGTCAACTTCACATTTATCCCTTTGAATGTGTAAACAGATCAAAGGTTGAAACGAGGGCAAGGGATGTTATCTTAGGATAAATTATGACTTAAATAAGCTTGCATTGTATCATCCCAGACTCCAGGATAAATAATGGGAGCATCTTTAATACAAAAAGAAAGCAGAGACATGGGCAACACGTAATTAAAACAGTAAAGAAGCTGAGTTTTAGTAGATACTAATTGATGTGTTTGGCTGTTAATTACTAGACTGACTTGCTAGCTCTTGATTTCATGTTAGAGATTAACATAAGAGCCTTTTCATGTACTTAAGATTTAATCAAGCAGGCAGTGCCGAACAAGCATCTTTCCAGAGTATTTTTCATTACAGTACACCAAGCAAAACATTTATACTGTTGGATCAGTCCAAGTTATCAGAGGCTGGATGAGCTTAAAATAATTCATCTGTGCTAACACACTGGACCATTTCTTACCCTAAAAAGTAGATGATCCCAAGGAAGCCAACATCTCGCAGAGGAGATGATTTATGCTTTGTTACTCAGCAATTGTGAAGTCAGCAATTGTTAAGTCACTTCATCACCCGGGGTGCTAATGACATTCTTGTTGATAAATATTCAGGGGTTTTTCCCCCTAAATGTTGACACCACTGAATACTCAACTTGGGGGAATCATTGTTTTCCTGGGTTTATGTAGAACATTCTGTAAAAATGGGTCTCTTCTATAAAGCAAGCATTAATGAGTGAGCAGAGGAAAAAAGAACCATTTGGAATATCTGGATACCTATTATTACTATCTCTTTTATTCATTAAACATGAAACTCAGCCAACTGAACATTTAAAAATGTGTCACAAATACCATTGACTGGCACTAATAGTTGATACGGGTTGCTGGCAGCCGTGACCCGTCAAAACCGCGCTTGACTAAGCCGTGCCCGATTAAACCACGTCGCTGATGTCATCAACAGGGCGACAACAGCCAGCGCGGAGAAAGAAGGGCGCTTTAAATAGCGCTTTGAAAGCAAGCCGATTCAACTTAAGGTAAGGGTTAGGTTTAGGTTTAGGGTTAGGGTTAGGGTTAGGGTTAGGGTTAGGGTTAGGGTTAGGTTAAGGGTTAGGGTTAGGTTTAGGGTTAGGTTAAGGGTTAGGATTAGGTTTAGGGTTAGGTTAAGGGTTAGGTTTAGGGTTAGGTTAAGGGTTAGGTTTAGGATTAGGTTTAGGGGGGTTAGGTTTAGGTTTAGGGGTTAATTTTAGCGTTTACAGCGTGCTTCTGTCTCTGCGCTGTTGTTGCCCTGTTGGTTACGTCAGCTACGCGGTTTAGTCGAGCGCGGTTTAGTCAGACGCGGTTTTGTGGTGGAACCGCTGGCAGCATCCTAGGTATCAACCAAGTATCTTCTTAAGATGTACAATGTTCCGAGTAGCAGTTTTGTTGGCAGTTCCACTGGTGTTATTGCAGGAAGCTGCAATTTCTTGATGTATTTTATAAAATTATTGGGCATGGTACCAAGTGCCATGATGACAATGGGTATCACTGTTACATGTTTCATCCCTAGCCATGTAGTTTCGATGGCCAGGTTGTGATATTTCATGATTTTTCCAGTTTTTTTTTTTTTACTCTGGCGTCCCCTGGTACAGTGATATCAATAAATTGCATGCTTCAGCCATCGACAACCATAATATCTGGCATGTTGTGTTCCAAATGGCAATCCATCTGTATTTGAACATCCCACAAGATCATCACTGTCTCATTTTCAACAACTTTTTCCATGTTATGTTCCCATGACTTTTCAGATACAGGTAGGGCATATTTTTTACATAAGGACCAGTGGATTAATTTAGCAACTTGATCATGTCTAGCTTGGTAGTCAGTTTGCACGATTTTGCTGCACTCACATATTAAGTGTGAAACGGTCTCAACTTTGTCATTGCAAAATTGGCAGTTTGGATTGTCAGTGGACAATCATCATCATCATTATTATTCTCAGGTCAATGGATGATGCCACAGTGGGAAAACTGATAGGTTTATGATCTACTGCTCCATCTATTGACCAAATACTCTTACAGCAGTCATAAAAGTTAAAAGGGAAAATCAAAATGAGAGCTATTTTTTATTTATTAACAAAAATAGGTATTTAAAATCAACACTTTAATAAAAAATCACCACTGAGCACTGCAGCCTTAGACCTGGAATAATTTGTCTTAACGGAGATATCATTATGCAAAAATATGAGGAAAAACCCTTCTCACCTCAAAGAAAAGCATCATCTGATCTAGAACAATACTTAAACTTCACAGATTCAAAGTATCCATACTTTATATGCTCTGTATACTGCACGAGTCAAAAAGAGGGCTGTGAAAATATCTACAAACCCCTCACATTCTGGACATAAATTGCAGCTCAAAACGATGCTACAGGGCACTGCACACCAGAACAACTAGACACAAGGACAGTTTTTTCCCCAAATGCCTTCACTCTGCTTAACAACTAATTCCGAAAACATTGTCAATAATTTACTAAGAATGCATTACTATTATTTTTCTCTTCCTTCCTAGCATCTATCTCTCCTCACGTATGACTATAACCATGTTGCTTGTATCTTTACAATTTATGTTGTTTTATTTGTTTCCTAATATGATTTGCTTATTAGTAACCTATGACTATCACTAATTCTATTCTATTCTATTCTATTCTATTCTATTCTATTCTATTCTATATAAATCCCCAAACAACCTCCTTCCATAGGTTGCAAAGTTATTGCCATGTGATAGTAAAAAAATGGCATGTTTCAGTCAAGAGTCATAAAAGATAATATTGCAGAGGCCAGTGGTGGGTTTCAAAATTTTTAGAACCCCTTCTGTAGGTGTTGCCTGCTTTGTGAGAGTGGCTTGCCAGCCATATGACTGGGTGGGAGTGACTTGCTGGCCATGTGATTGGATGGCCGAGGCCAACTTGTAAAATGTGGTGAAACTCACTTAACAACGCTCTTGCTTAGCAGCCAAAATGTTGGCTCAGAAACTTTGGCATTTGAAGCACGCAAGTCTTAAAGCTGTCAAGTTACAAGACCCTTGCACCCCTAACCCTTTAGAAAAAAAAACCCCAGGGGTGTTCAAACTTGACAGCTTTAAGACTTGTGGACTTCAACTCCCAGAATTCCTCCTCTCGCTCTTCATCTTGATGATGTGCGGACAGGTGGGGAGAGGGAGCTGGAACTGGTTCTAAATGGCACTGTAGATTTGTGGAAACTCTTCTATAGAAGAGGTTAGAACTGGCAGGAACCCACCCCTGGCAGAGGTCCAATTACACTCTTCACATGGAGAAAAATGACTTGGACTGTCCTTGCTAAGAACAGACTGGGTCAAATCCTTTATTCTAAAACATATGAAGAAAGGTTGCAGGATTTGGATATGGCTAGACTAGAGAAAAGAAGGACTTGGGGGAATGTGATAGTAGTATTCCAGTATTTGACGGGCTGCCACAAAGAAGAGGAGATCAATTTATTTTCCAAAGCACCAGAAGACAAGAAGCAATGGTTGAAAACTAATCAAGGAGAGAAGCTACCTGGAATTAAGGAGAAACTTCCTAACAGTGAGGACCAGAGGTGGTATTCAGCCAGTTCTGACAAGTTCAAGAGAACCGTTAGCGAAAATTTTGAGTAGTTCGGACAATCGGCAAATAGGCTGGCCCCGCCCTCACTGCCTCCCAGCCAATCTTTTTTTGTTGCCCTGAACAGGAGAATGGAGCTGGAAAGTAGGTTAGCGTGGTGGGGAAGGAATGGGAATTTTGCAGTATCCTTCCCCTGCCACACCCACAAAGCCACACCCACAAAGCCACACCACACCCATAAAGCCATGCACACAGAACTGGTAGTAATTTTTTTTGAATCCCACCACTGGTGAGGACAATTAACCAGTGGAACAGCTTGCCTTCCCAAGTTCTGGGTGCTTCATCACTGTAGGTTTTTAAGAAGAGCCTGGATAGCCACTTGTCTGCAAAGGTATAGGGCAGAGGTGGGTTGCTGTCGGTTCATCACAGTTCGGCCGAACTGGTAATGGAATTCAGGCCTGGGTTGCAGAACGGGCAGCGACCCAGGCCTGCCACGCCCCTGAACCGGTTCCCTTGCCCCACTGATGTTACCGCCATGTTGGATTTTAGTGACTGCTTGTGCATAGTTCACTGAAAATTGTTCTGTGCATGAGTGCAGAACAATTTGCAGTGAACACTACATGGATACGTTGACCGCAGTTTGCGAACTGGTAGTAAAACCATGAGCTCACCCCTGGTATAGGGTCTCCTGCTTGAGCAAAGGGTTGGATTAGAAACAGGGGTGGGTTTCTCGCCCCGTTCCAACCGGTTCGGTTGGAACGAGGCTGGCGGCATCCTCGTGCGCGCACGCACGCACGCATGCGGCGCGTGCATGCACGCATGCGGTGCGTGCATGCGTACTAGCGTCTGCGCGATGCTCCAGCTGCTCCTGGAGGATCGCGCAGGCGCTGTATGCGTTCTGCGCATGCGTGGAAGCGCAGAATTCGTAAAAACCGGGTAAGGAGCGGGCGCGGGTGGGCGGGCGCGCGCGGGGGGGGGGGGGCTTCGCCGTTCCCGGAAGTTACTTACTTCTGGGTTCGGTGACCAACCGGATCGCAGGGACCGGTGCGAACCGGTTGAAACCCACCCCTGATTAGAAACTTCCAAGGTCCCTTCCAACTCCATTCTTTAGGCTATTACTATAATGAAAAGAAAAATGATTGCTTTCACAAACACACATATAAACCCACCCAAATTGCCTTTTCTTAATGTTCAGTTATAGCACACCCTGGACAGCAGCTATGAAGTATAGCCTTTATATTCAAAGATGCTCCCATTAAACATTTGCCTTCTTTAAATTAGTGGGAGAATAACAACATTTGTTTGCTGATGAACTGCTACAGCAACCACCATAGATTTCAATGCACAATTATCACTGGGCTACCTCTACACCTCACGGGGGTCACCCATCATCCCAAATGCTAACATATTTCCAGTGACACTAGAAAAGCTAATGAAAATGACTGCAGGGTGTTCTGTGCTTATTTACATATTTTAACAAGAAACATGCGGGAAAATAAATTGCATCGAGAAATCATTTATCCACAGGGATTAGAGATGCTTTTGTCCCATTAAACTGTATCACCATTAATTTTAATTGCCTCTCTTTGGTCACAAACATGAAGGAAAAGCCCTTGCGGAGAAGAGTAAGATAAATAGACTTTGAGAACAAAATTTAGTTGAACGGTGTCTATGTTTTCTGTTTACATTCATTGTCTTGCCATTGTTTTAAAATGCAATTATTATATTACAGATTTGGGAAAGCGGTAGTCCCTCTTAATAGAGAGTATGTAATTGCATCTGGGATAAAGTATTCATTTCTGCTTATTTTAATGCTATAAAGTGTTTCATAAATTGTAGAGAAGTGGAGAAGAGCAATTAACATAATTATAAACCTGGAGAGTGACTTATCAAGAAAGATAAGAATTTGTATGTGTTTGTAACTCAATTGAATCATGATTATGCGATGCAGCTCGGGTTACAAACAAGCATTTGCATGTTAAGAGAGGATGTGAAGGGATATTATGATAATGAACTGGTTGAATGAAGAGGATTTAATAAGAATAGTTAAAGTAATTTATTTCGTGCTAGGTCAAGTAGAAATGGAAGAAGAAGGAGAATCTTATGAACTTGAGTTGTCTATATTTATTCTGCAAGGGTTTGTTAAAGCTTGTACCTTTTGTTCTTTTATTCAGATATGTACACCTGTGGGTTGCTACGGGCATTACTTTTGTGCACCGGTTTGGTGTGCAAAAAAAATTCAGTTGTTTGGAGAACCAGTAAATATCACTTCTAACTGGCCTCACCCCCATCTATCCTCTGCCTCCCAAGTCCCAGCTGATCGGGAGGGAATGGAGATTTTACAACATCCTTCCCCTGCCATGCCCACCAAGCCACACCCACCAAGCCACACCCATAGAACTGGTAGCAAAAATTTTTGAATCCCACCATTTACTACCCTCCCGGCCTTCCGTAAAGCTACTAAGTCCTGGCTGTTCTGGCAGGCTGGGGGCTGTTAAAGCACCCAGCCACGTCTTAATTGTGACTGTTGTAGATTTTAAAATTGTTTGTATTGTCTTATTTATTCCCTCCCCTGTTTATTGTGAGCCGCCCGGAGTCCTTTGGGAGTGGGCGGCATAGAAAACCAATAAACCTAACCTAACCACTGGAGAGGAGAGTGGAGAAGGGAAGGGAAGGGACAATCCATTGGAATTTTCCAGGCCTAAATAATGTTTCAATTGCTGGAAATCATGCTAAATATTTTTGAGTGGGGGAAAAGAACAGTGCTATTCTATGAGAAAGCAACAATATATTGCACATATATTCAGATCCATGGAAGTTTCTTTCAACTGAGTATCAGGTTTTAACCTCGAAGGCACATATCCTGAACAAGATACAAAGGCAAGTGCCAGAAGCAAACTGTGTAATTTGCTCAATATTTATCTACAAAATGTCTCTGGTTTGTTCCTTGCAATGTAGTGAAATTAATAAGAACTGTTTCTATATGAAATAGTCAAGATTACAAATTCATTTTGCAGCTGGCGCAGCTATGGAATGTTTACTAATGTCTGTTTCAAATCAAAATGCCATTATCTCAAGAAGACTTCTATATTGTTATATCTATCCTGAATTGTGCGATTAATCAAGTTGCCAATTGCATAGACAATTGCTCCACACCTGTAACATCAATCTATGGTTGACAGCCAAGATAAAGTGTTACTGACATAACTCATTCACTTTATTCATACATAGATCTGTCTTTGTGCATCCTTCTTCAAGGGAAGAAATACACAAAAATATCCAAGATTGTCAGAAAGTTCAGTGTAGAATTAATGATACAACCACTGCTTCTCTAAAACTTCACTTTTATGGAATGAAAGCGGACAACATATCATTCTCTAGAAACTGGATAGCAAAGAACGGGGAGAAAATAGTTTTTCGATGATGTGTATGAGATGCCCATCTATGTGAAAGAATCCTGTTGATCTTTGTTGATTTCAGAAAATGTCATATCTAAGTGGGGAAACCACTAGTTGTAGACCAGATTGAAAATAAAAGTCTTGGGAGATGACAATGTCAAACCACTGTCATATTGTTGCCAAGATAATGTGAGGTACTAATACCACTCTATAAATCCTTGGTAAGACCACACCTAGAATAAAGCATCAAGTTTTGGTCACCACACTATAAAAAAGATGTTGAGACTCTAGAAAGAGTACAGAGAAAAGCAACAAAGATGACTAAAGGCCCAGGGGCTAAAACATGTAAAGAACAATTACATGAACTGGGCATGGCTAATCTAGTCAAGAGAAGGACCAAGGGTGACATTTATTTATTTATTATTTTATTTATTTAGTTTGTTAAACATGTACGAGATAACAGGTATAAGTATAAACATGGACATGAACACAGGAAGTGGGTACAAATAAATGGGGACAATAGGACAGGGACAGTAGGCATGTTGGTGCGCTTATGCATGCCCCCTTACAGACCTCTTAGGAAAGGAGTGAGATCCACACTAGACAGTTTAAGGTTACATTTATGGGGGTTTGAAGATGTAACAACATTGTCAGGTAACCCATTCCAGGCATTGACCACTCTGTTGCTGAGTCATATTTTCTGCAATTGAGTTCTGCAATTGAGCAGTTTACCTTGAGTTTGTATCTATTCTTTGCTCATGTATTATTGCAGTTGAAGCTGAAGTAGTCATTGACAGGTAGGATGTTGTAGCAGACAATTTTATGTACTACACTTAAGTTACACCTTAGTTGGTGTAGTTCTAGGTTGCCCAAGCCTAAAATTTGAAGCCTGGTGGCATAAAGTATTTTATTGTGAGAAGAGGAGTGGAGAACACTTCTTGTGAAATACCTCTGGACTCGCTCAATTGTATTAATAACATGATAGCAGTGTTCCAATATTTCAGGGGCTGCCACAGAGAGGAGTGGGGTCAAGCTATTTTCCAAGGTATCTGAAGGCCAGACAAGGAATAATGGATGGAAATTGATCAAGGAGAGATACAACCTAGAACTAAGGAGAAATTTTCTGGTAGTGAGAACAATCAACCAATGGAACAGAAATTGCCTGCAGAAATTGTGGAAGCTTCATCACTGGAAGCTTTCAAGAAGAGACTGGACTGCCACCTGTCAGAAATGGTGTAGGGTCGTGTTGTGACTCAGCAGAAGTTTGCTGTGAGTTGAGTCGGGATGCAAGATTAACAATGTAGCTGGGGCTCGTTAGTGGGGTTCTGGAGATAAAAGGACGGATGGTGCCACGCCCTGGTTGCAGCAGTCAACGTTCATTCATTCGTTCATTGATCATCGGTTGTGGTTTGTTTGTGAAAGACACTTGGAGAAGTGATTTGCTTTCTGTAACCCTGATTCGAAGAGACACTTGGAAAAGTGCTTTGCTTTCGTTTTGTACACCTGGTTTTGCCGTAAGAGAGATTATTTTTGCATTCTGTTATCTTCATGCCTGAGATTTTATTTATGTTTATTTTGGGCTCGCAACCAGTTTGAGCCGAGGACTGATAAAGTTAGTTCCTTTTAAGTCTGTCTGCCTGTCTTCTGTTAACGAGCAAAGAAGGGGGGACAGAACAGGTCTCCTGTTTGGGCAGGGAGTTGGATTAGATGACCTACAAAATACCTTCCAACTCTGTTATTCTGTTATTATTAGGAAATTCCATGTTCTATCTATGCTAATAAAGCCACCAGTTTTCCACTGATGTTTCACAATTCTTACATGTATTTTTTGAAATGTGATAAGATATTTTAGTTTTGAATATATTCAGGCATGATAAAATTATGTCCCTAAGTAAATTAAGGTCTGATAATGAGTTAGACCAGTACAGCCCATTTCTAACTGTGCACTGAGTCAATGTGCAATTACAATTCATATTATTAGACAGAAATGAATAGTATTCTTAAAATTCAGGCCACTTTCTTAAACAAAACATCCCAATTCTTCATTGTAGAGTTTCATCCCTCTAAATGGCACTGTTCAAAAGAGGTAGGTTCAATAAAGCTATTAGCTGAACAATATATAAGAAAAGAATTTTAAAGGAATCCAGAACAGCTCAGTGAGGTCTAAGAATGCTTAATAGGGATAGAAGGCTCAATTCAGAAACACTCATTAAAAGCACTAAGACTTTTGAAGACTATTGAATATTTTGGAGACATAAAACAAAAGAGTTTAGAAGAACCTGTAACTATTACTGCGATCAGAAAGGAGATTCACCGAAGAAAATATGCACTGATATGATCACTAGCAGGAGTGGGTTGCTGCTGGTTTTACTACTGGTTTGCAACCTGCGCACTTTGCATGTGCTGTTCAATGTAAATTGTTTTGCGCGTATGCACGGAACAATTTACAGTGAACTGCACATGCGCAATCACTGAAATCCAAAATGGCTGATTCGGGGGTGTGGCAGGCCTGGGGCGCTGCCGGTTCTGCGACCCAGGTCTGACTTCCACTACTGGTTCAGCCAAACCGGGTCAAACCAGTAGCAACCAACCTCTGATTACTAGTAATACAAGTAAGAACATAATACAACTCCAAGTACCCCTTATTAACAGATGATCCTGGCAACGTTATATTCATCAGAACATAAAGCAGCTGGACAGCAACAGTGACAATCTAGCATCTTCTTGAATATATTCAGTAAAGAGGAATAAATGACCAATTGGTGCATTGTTAAACTTTTTTTTCCTGTTAAATTGTTTCAAACAATTTGAAAATTATATTTATGCAACTTAAAGGCTATTTTTGTCTTTTTTGCTTTAAGATCACACTAAGATTGGCTCTTAATCAGTTGGCAATTGCTACTTAAAGATGTTTTTACAAGTACCATTACCAAACCAACTATTACTTTTCCTGTATTTCTTCCTTTGATTTTCATTTCCTAAGTAAAATACTTTGTGATTGTCTTCATTAAATTTCACTTTATTATTTTCAGTCTATTTCTCTAAATTATGGAGAACATTTTGAATTTTTTTTCTAAGATATTAACTATATCACTCAATGTTGTATAATCTGCAAAGGCAAGTATGCATTTTCTCCATCTTTTCACCCAAGTGATTGAAGAGTAGAAAATTTAGATCCAAGGTCTTGGTTAATTTTATTTTTGATGAAGAAAATATTGAACATCCAGTAAATACAGTTTTGAGCCTGTTATATCCACTTAATTATCATGTCACCCACACCTTCCTTAATTAGCTTGCTAATCAACATGATACTTTGTCAAATTCATAACTGAAGATATGTTTTCAGCATTCCCAAGATCTAGTGTATAGTAATAATTGTTTCTTCTGCTACCCTTGATTTTTTTCTTCATTGGAATTTTACACTTCTGCTTTTAACATCTCCTTCTTGAACTCCAATTAAGTTATCCTATCATGCAATAGTGCTTACTGAATTTATTACAATCCATGTTTCCGAAGTCCAAAACTATCCTAATATGAATTTAAACTCCCTTTTTAGAATCCTGTAATCCCTTAATTTAGCATTGGTGCAACTGGATGAAGCTGGCATTTGCTGGCCAGATGCCCTTCCTGACTCCACGCAGTCTGTAGTAGATACTTTTTCTTTGCACCTTCGGAGAGAAATATCTGCCACTACCTAGGATTGAACTCTCAATCTTCTGAGTGGGAGGTGAGCATCCTCATCCCTAGGCCACCATGCTAGCCTTTATGCTAATATGAAATTACATTAACACAATAACTCCCACATTATACAGTCATTCTCCCTCCCCTGTTCCTCTTATTATTTCTAATTCCTCGGCTCTTTCCTTTTTGATCAGTATCATCAAGGATAGCTGATCTCCTTGTGCCTTAAGTGGATGGATATCAGCAACATGCCAACAATTTGCAGAGAAGAAGACCTAGCAAGCCAGAATTTATCTTGTGACAGATGTCAACATAACTAAGTTCCCATTACTATGACATCATACCTTTTTGCATTACTTACAATTTGCTTTTGAAAGCTATTTATCTTATCTGTTTATTGAACGGTAAAGATGTGGTAAAACATAAAAGATAAATCAAGAATTAGTAACACAGTATAAAGGTAAAGGTTCCCCTCGCACATATGTGCTAGTCGTTCCTGACTCTAGTGGGCGGTGCTCATCTCCGTTTCAAAGCTGAAGAGCCAGTGCTGTCCAAAGATGTCTCCGTGGTCATGTGGCCGGCATGGCTAAATGCCGAAGGCGCATGGAACGCTGTTATCTTCCCACCAACAATGTCGCCCCTATTTTTCTACTTCCATTTTTACATGCTTTCAAAAAGCTAGGTTGGCAGAAACTGGGACAAGTAACGGGAGCTTACTCCGTTACACGGCACTAGGGATTTGAACCACCGAACTGCCAACCTTTCTGACTGATAAGCTCAGTGTCTTAGCCACTGAGCCACCAGGTCCCTTTAGTCACCGTGTCTAATACAGTAAAATACAGTATAGGTATTATAAATTTACTAAATTTACAACAATTCATTTAATGACCATTCAAAGTTACAAGCGGCACTGAAAAGAGTGACTTATGACTGTTTTCCATTTCAGCACCCCCATGGTCCATGTGATCAAAATTCAGGCAGTTGACAACTTACTCATATTTATGATGGTTGCAGTGTCCTAAGGTCATGTAATCCCCTTTTGCAATCTTCTGACAAGCAAAGTCAATGGGGAAGCTAGATTAATTTAACAAATGATTACCTTAACACCTGCAGTGATTCATTTAACAACTATGGCAAAAAAAGTCATAAAATAGAGCAAAATTGATTTAACTCATGTCTCACCTAGCAACAGAAATTTGGAGTTCAGTTGTGGTCCTAAGTCAAGGCATATAAATATAATAAAATGAAATGAAATGAAATGAAATGACTACCTGTAACTAAGGTTATCATCTAAAATAGGGGTGGCAAACGTCAGGCCCACGGACCCAATCTGCCCTGGAAACGGAAGGACCAGCCTGTGGTCCTCTGCCAGCGAAAATGGAGCTCAATGGTGCCTCCTTCACGTGGCCCTCCCGGGCTCCATTTTCACTGGAAGAAGGTTGCAGGAGGCCATCGCAGCCTACCAAACTTCATTTTTGCTGGCAGGGTGCTTGGGCGACCACAGGTGCCCCCAACACAAGTGATGTTGATCTGGCCATGCCCATCTTGGCTATGCCTAACCCCCCAGGTCAAACACAACCCTGATGTGGCCCTCAATGAAATCGAGTTTGACACCCCTGATCTAACACATCAAATTAGTTACTGTTTAAATCCCTTTTAGATTTAACTAGTATGCCAACACACACAATTGCAGAATCGCCATATGTTTCCCTTAACCTGACACTGTTACTGCTCTGTGTACATAAGTGCTTGTGGTGCCAATCAATTACTGTGCTAGCTCAAGCAACCAACCAATTAGAAAGAGCCCTTAATTTTGATGACTTAGTTGCCTGGAAAAGAAACGGCACCATTAATGAGATCAAGAGAATTTAAGAGAAAGGAACAGCTACTTTAAAAGAAGGATGTTGATGCACTTTCTGGTGAATATAAGAGCTGGCCAAGTTGTTTCAAACTTAGGATTTATTTTGCAGGGCCTGTAAATCTAAAGAATAAATAAAATGAAACTACCATTGATTTCATGATCAGTCCTAATATAGTGTCGGCTAGGAGTAAGTTACTATCATGTTGGCCTCCGTTTTTCCCCTTCTTCACGCCTGCTTCCTCAGAGCAGAAAATATAGCGGGGATTTAAGCAGGAGCATCTTCTGCAATATCTTTGTATTTTACAGGTCTCACCTCTGTTCTTCACTCTGTGAACCCTCAGCAACCCTCCCTGGCAGAGATAAGCTTCTCAGGATCCAAAAACAGTGATGTGTACCAGTATGAGCCTGGAGAAAGTGAAAAAGCCAAGTGCTGTGAATTCCATAAGGCTACATCAAAGGCCACGACGTTTGCTAGAAATCGTGTTTCTAGCTAATATTGCAGAATGCTTTGCCTCCCTATCTTTAAACCCTTCCACTGAGAACAACTTCCTGAGATATATTAACCTTCCCTTCTGCTCTCTCACCTGTCCCCTCTTGTGTGCAGTATAGAATTTCTTGATGTTGAAGGTTCAAGTCAATTTTAATCACTTTTTGATACGTGTGTTTCTGCAGGAGTGTTTTACTGCCTCTCACTGTCTACCTTGCCATTAGATTAGCCTGTCTGCACTGTTAGGGGACAAATCTCAGAACACAAAGTTAAGAATCTGAACATGCAGACATGCTCATGAGTGGGGTTGCAGGGAACAATTATACAAGTGTATCCCCCCCCCTATTTATTGTCAACATTACTGTGAAAATTCGGCATATCCATCTACACCAGGGGTGTCAAAGTCCGTGGGCCATATCTGGCCCACGGGATGATTACATCTGGCCCATGGGACCGCCCTGGAAACAGCAAAGAACTGGCCTGCGGTGCCTCTGCCAGTGAAATTGTGGCCCTTCCGAGCTCTATTTTTGCTGGCAGAAGGTTACATGAAGCTGTCACAGCTGAAAACAGAGCTCGGGAGCCCGTTTTTTTGCTGGCAGAGTGCTTGGGCAACCACAGGTCCCCCAACATGAGTGATGTTGAACTGCCTATGCCCATTGTCCCCCCCCCCAGGTCAAACACAACCCTGATGCAGCCCTAAATGAAATCAAGTTTGCCACCCCTGATCTACGCAATCAGAAAAGCACCTGTGAAAGATACTGTCAACTCATAAAGTTGCCATGGTGAGAAAAGGGGGGGGGGAGCACATTCCATGCATACCTTTGGCTAGAGTTGAATCTCAGATTACAAGAACAGGCTTGTGAGGAGTGCAGCTCATTGGAGAATGTGATTTATGACACAGACTCAGGAGAAAGAAGGAATAGGGGTAAAGTTCAGCCGTAAATCAAATGAGGTTTAGATCTGACTGCAATAAGGTATTGCCGAAATGTTGCTCCTAATAAATGACTGGTTTTCTTTTGAAACTTGGGTCGAGGCTCATGAATCAATTAGGGCGTCTTTCGAAAACCTGATAGATATCAGCTATGTGGCTTTGGTTAACAAAGAAAGTTGAACCCTCACTCTAGCACAGAAACAATATTGTGCCATTAAATTTATATGTTCACAGTGTATATGCTAGAAACTAACTAGATGGTTCGTAGAAACCATGCGGTACAAAATATTAGCTAACTGGCGGCAACTTTATCCCTGGATTTTCTGTATCAGCAAAAAAAATGCTTATGGTAAGTAAATACATGTCAATCACTGAGCTAATTTGTTGAGCCTTCACTTACTTATCATTCTGAAGTAACAGACAATTATGCTCCCAATAAAATAATAATAACAATGAAATACGTAATCTGCTTTGTATTTTTTATTTCCTTCAGTGCTTTTTAAGATACATATACACAACTAAGGCTGCAATCCCAAGGGTCAAAGGTTTCAAGGATCCTAGGGTGTCTTCCTTTTATGGCAGAATTGTAATTTCTGAAAGAGAAACATTTACCTTTATTTGAACTTTACCTTTGCTGCCAGTATTTATAGAAATATTAGGATGAAGGTTGATCATAGAGAGAACAAGAGGAATTTTCAATACAAATGATACTCTTTGAACCCTCTGCCAAGCCCCTGACATGTGCCCATTGGAATAACAGGATCACTCAAAGGAACATGTAACGTAGGATAATGAATGCTGCTTCTTCCTAACTTCCACTGCAGTATTTAAGATAGCAGTCCATTGCATTGTTGGAACACTGTAAATGGGAGATGATAGTGAAAATAGACCCTCTATGCGCATACACGAAGGACACCTTCCAATGCAGCAGGTTTCCAACTCCCATCAATGCCACCCATTATTTAATATTTAATAGATTTGTATGCCGCCCAATCCCAAAGGACTCCTTATTATGGTTTACTCTCAGCTGAATGGATGTACCCTGGCAGATTCTAAGGCCATGATGGCGAACCTATGTTCACAGGTGGCATGCGGAGCCATATTTGCCAGCACGGCAGCTCTCGGCTCCAGTGCGCATGCGCGGATCACCCAGCTGATTTTCAGCCTTCCAGAGGACTGAGCTGGAGACTTTCCCCTTTAGGAAAGTCTCCGGAGCTTAGAAAGGGTGAAAAACAGGCCCAACGGGCCAACCAGAAGTTCATTCCTGCATTTCCTGTTGGACCACTGGACCAGTTGTTCGCACACCCCAGGCTCTGGAGGCTTTCCTGAAGCCTGGGGAAGGTGGAAATGGCCTCCCACGCTCCCCTGGAGGCCCTCTGGAAGGTGGAAATGGATTATTTCCAAACTTCTGGTTGGCCTGGTGAGCCCATTTTTCACCCGCCCCAGGCTCCGGAGGCTTTCTTGAAGCCTGGGGAGAGTGAAAAATGGCCCAAATGGGCCAACCGGAAGTTCAAAAACAATCCATTTCTGCCTTCAGAGGGCCTCCAGGGAGGCCGTTTTCATCTTCCCCAGGCTTCAGAAAAGCCTCCGGAGTATAGGGAGGGTTAAAACTCCCCTCTACACATGTGCAGGTGGGTGGGGCACATACGCACAATAGCACATGCACACACAATTTTGGTAGGCCTTTAGAAAAAGGTTAGTCATGAGAAGGAGGAGCTGACGTTGCGATGAAATGGACGTGTGATCTCGGAGCTCTGATACTTTTACCGCTGGGTGGTTCATCTGGACCTAAACCATCCCAAAGAGACGGTGACAGGGAGGAGTATGTCTTGCCGATCTCAGGGACATTGCAAAGTCCCTGATTGATCCAAGAGAATCTCTTCTAGCCAGCAACAGAAGTGCAGCCCCAAGCTGCTGAAGTCGGGACAGCTCTGCAACCGGAGGAAAGCGAAAAGAGAAAGTGTGTCCATCTGGTGAAGAAATTTTATTTTTACAAGAGACTGCCCAAAAAAGATTAAAACCAAATTAAACTTGTAAAGAAAAGAAAATAAGCGGTGAATTTAAGCTATTTTGGACAGTGTATTATCCTTTTTTAAATTGTCTTCTATGGATGGAAGTTTTGCAGACACTTCCTACTTTTCAAAGTGAAAGTATTGGCTTTTCTTCTTCTACTTTTTTTAAACCTATGGATTAAATTATTTTTTTTATTTTCACAATACTGGCTTGGGTGGGGTTTTTTTCTTTTTATTTTGTTCCATTTAAGAGTCTTGTTTCTTTTAAGCTTGGAATATAAAAAGGATACAAAAGGAATATAAAGAGAGCAGTAACATCAGAGAGAAAAGAAGTTACACTGCCACTTGGAGGTTGGAGGCTGAGTTCTGGAAATATTTTTCTCTCTCTTTTCTTTGATCATTTTGACCTTGCACTTCAAAGGTTTTAGCTTGCAAAGAGATAAGATGGGTTGTTTATGCAGGTGCCCTTTGGATGTCTCTTTGGCAGCGAGAGAGAAGTGAAAAACAAAGCTTTGTTTTCCAACTAGAGTGGCAGTGCTTATAAATTGGGCAATGACACAATACCAAGAAGAAACCATAATATTACAACAGATTATGCTTGAAATTCAAAAATTATTAGAAACATCAGAGAGAATCGAGAAGAAATTGGAAAATATAGATGGTAATATAGCAAAATTTGATGAAATTGAAGATAGCCAGCTAATGGAAAAAGTGGAGGTTAGAGTCTCAAAAACCCAAGGGAAAAATGAACAAAGAGGCAAGATAACTGTAGATATTGACAGTGATCTGAATGTGGTTGGAAATGGAAAGAATGAAAGATGGAAAGGGAAGAGAGATGGAAAGGAGCTCTACCTGTTCCGACCCCCCTCGTTCCACACCAAAGCACACTCCCAGCCAGAGATAAATTACGGCATTTAATTAATGGACAAACAGGTCCTTGGCAGCAACCCAGCACAGACAAACTTGGGCAGCAATAAACACAGATAAGGCTTTGCAGCAATCTAGCCTGCCAAGCTCACACAAAGTTCTCCAACATTCGATTCTGTGGTAACTTCTGCACAGAGGGGCGTGTGCACAAGTAGCTTTTTATAGTCTGGAGAGGAGCCTAATGACCACCAGCTGAGTGCAATCACCTCCTGTAATTGCGTAATTGTTCCTGACGCCTATTAACTCTTCGATGGTGTAAATCCAGGAACAACTCACTACTGGCTTCTGGCTCACTATCCCTTGTCTCCTCCCCACTGGTCCAAGGCTCATGTGCCTCCTGGTAGCCAACCAGCCTCTCTGATCCCTGCTCGGAGTCGGAACCCTGTCCAGGGTCCTCCACATCCTCCAGAGCCAACTCATAGGGCCCCTCGCTGTCAGAGTCTGGTGGCAGCTCCAACGGCTCCTGCTGGGCCACAACACTACCCCAGATTTCAAGATATAAAAGGAGAAAAAAGAGAAGAATTGATGGATTTAGGGAGAGGAACTTTGACAAAAGCACTACTGATAACCAAAGATAAGCTGATTAAAGAAGCTGATGGAGGGTTTCGAGAATTTATAAGACATGCAACAAGCAACAAGGTGCGAAGAGAAGTCCACACAAAGTTGATTAAGGAAATAACCAGAAGATTAATCCCACATAAGGCAAAAGAAATAACACTGTACTAATACTGGAAAGACACAGGTTGAGATATGAAAACTATTAACAAAATACTAGCTAAATAATTAAAATTAGAGAATTATGTTAAAAATAAAGTGATAATGGATATAGTTAGATAGATAATTGATAATGATATAATGTATACATATGTATTGGTTTGACAAGAGAAAATTTTGTATAAATTTTAAATGGTGACCATGAAAGAAGTTTACAATTTTTGTTATTTTTGAAAGCTTATAATATTGAAATTGGATTGATCATGGGTATAGTTAGATAAATAATTGATAATGATATAATGCATACATATATATTGGTTCGACAAGAGGAAATTTGGTATAAATTTTAAATGGTGACCATGAAAGGAAGTTTTGAAACTTAGTTATGTATGAAAGCCTATAATATTGAAATTGGATATAAATTGTAAACAGTGATTAAGAAAGGAGGTTTAGAAACTTTGTTATCAAACATAATTAATTTTTATTTAGAACATTTCACAAAGGTAGAATGTTGTTGGATGATATTGAAAATAGACAATGGAATGGCATTATGTGGTTTTGCTTTGAATTTTGGAATATTTGTTATAAAGAGATGTTAAAATAACTATAGTCATATGAAAGATGAGGCATGATGATAGTAATATACATAAATATATTTGATGTAAAATATATAATTTTATATGGATTTTAGGTGGTGAAAGTGGAAGAGATGCACGAAAGTTCTTTGTAACCAATTGACACACGTTTTATAATTTGTAATGGATTATGTTTTTTTATGTTTTTTATTTTTTTAAAATATTTTTATTCGTAAAAGAAAAATACAACAACCAATAACTGGTAAAAAAACAATACAACATTCACTGTTTCGCTTTACATTTGACTGCGTTTCAAGACGTTCCCATAATATCAAAATCCTTATAAACATCAGAGGTTAGATATCTTCTCCCCTCCCTCCCTCTTTCCTTCCCTTGTTTCTTCTTTCCCACTCCCCTTCCTTCCCTCCCTCCTTCTCTCCTTCCCTCCTTCCTTCCCTCCTTTCTTTTCCTATCCTACCTTTCCTTCCCTCTCTCTTTCCTCTCTTCTTCCCCCCCTCCTTCTCTCATATCTTCCCTCCCTCCTTTCCTCCTTCCCTCCTTCCTTTCTCTTCTCTTAAGTTCCCTCCTTTCTTCCCTCCTTCCCTCCTTCCTATCTACTCTCCTTCTCTCCTTCCTTCCCTCCCTCTTGCCCTCCTTGCTTCCCTGCCTTCTTTCCTCTCTCCTTCCTATCCCACTTTTGGATTATGCTTTTATGGTGTTTGTTGTGTCTTGTTCGTTTGTGTTTGTTCAAAAATAATAAAATTATTTAAAAAAGAAAAAGTTTAGTCATCAGTGTTCTAAGGAGGCTATCTAAATTCTCTTCCTTTGTTTGCAATTCAGCTCCAGGTTATGCTGTCTCTTTTCCCCCATCACTTTCTGGAATATGCTTCTTCTTTTCCAGGAAACTGTCACTGCACTGTAATTCATTGCACCAGCTCCCCCTCTGTGGGCGCCATCTCTTACAATATAGAATATGTCTTAATAGTGGCTTATTAAAAATTATCAAATTTGTGCTTGAATATTTTATTATAGCTATCCCAGGGATCAAAGAGCCACACACCAAGGATGTGTGTTGATTTTGAATGCATGCAACTACAGGGATTTAATTTAATTTAATTTTACAGTTTTCATTTTTTTTTCTTTTAACTCTTTATTTTCGCTTTGAAATTCACTCCTCTCCTTTCTTACTCCCAAGAGTTCCAATTTGCCTAGGTTGCAGCATCAACACACATTTGTGTGTAATAAGAATAGTCAAAATATTTGTGTCTCTATCAAGTCATTTCAAGCAATATTTCTACAAGAGCATAATTAAGGTAACTGCAGATTTTCACTGGTGGTGAGAGATGAAAAAAGTATAGATAACACAAAATACTAAGGCTGTATCCTTCAATTGTTTTATATAACCCAATTAAACAAAGCTAAGACTTGCTGCACCAGCAAATACAGTATATCACATTTTGTAAATATTGAAGAATATCTTTTCATGTGACAACATTGAAGAAATGACACTTGGTTACAATTTAAAGTAGTGAGTATACAGCTTGTATAACAGTGTAAATGTGCTGTCCCCTCAAAATAATAGAACACACAGCCACTAATGTCTAAACTGCTGGCAACAAAAGTGAGTATGCTATAAACGTAAAATCATGGGATACTCCAAGTACTGACATAACCACCATTACACACAATTGTATGTTTCTAATGTTAAGATTAGAAACTTCTTTTAGCCATGACATGTGGGGGAATGCACGGGAGAAAGGAACTGTGTTTTGGAAGAGCTAGCTATGAAAGGAAACTAGGCTGTCAAAGAACACAGTGGCTGGACATTGTCAAAATTGACACCAGCCAAAGCATAGAAGAACTCAAAGAAGTGGTGCAAGACATGGAAAGACCTGGACCATAGAATTGACAAGACTCAGACATGACTGAATAGATATCATCATCATCAATGTTGAGATGGCACTCAATGTTGAGATGGCACTCAGCTATGAGACATTTCCAATAGTTATGTGAAATATCTATTACTAATGAGTAAGTGGTCATAATCCACAAGGTCTTCAAAAGGGGAAATATTGTGGATAATCAGTAGGGTTTTCTAAGTAAAGCAAAGATACTTTGGGGGGAGATTGGCTTTGAGTTGACTTTTTGACTCCTGACAACTCACTGGCAATAAGCCCCTGCAATTTTCGTGGCAAGGTTTTTCAAAAGTGGTTTGCCATTGTATCCTTCCTAGGGCTGAGAAACACTGACCATTTTTGATATAATCTAGTTGTGCCTTTTCCTGGATTGTGAATCCCTACGCTCAGTCCCTCAGGCCTGGTTATCTCACCTCTGAACTACTGCAACACAGGGGGCTATTTTTGAAGAGTACTTGGAAGCTACAGGTGACATAAAATGCAGCTGTGCAGACTGTTCTCGGGGTGCTTAGGGTAGCCCTTGTAAACCTCTGTTTTGTGAGCTGAGTTGGATGTTAGTTTGTTTCGGAGTCCAATTTAAGGTGCTGGTTATCACCTTTAAAATCATTTATGGTATTGGTCCAGGTTGCTTGGACCTACTGTATAACCCAGTGGTGAACTTCAAAATTTTTTACTACAGGTTCTGTGGCCATCGCTTGGTGGGCATGGCAGGGAAATAATACTGCAAAATTTCTATTCCCACCCCACTCCAGGGGAAGGACCCGGCAAAATCCCCATTCCTTCCCCACTCCTGGGGGAAGGATATTGCAAAATTCCCATTCCTTCCCCACTCCTGGGGGAAGGATATTGCAAAATCTCCATTCCCACCCCACTCCAGGGGAGGACATTGTAAAATCCCCATTTCCTTCCCAACTCCTGGGGGACGTATATTGCAAAATCTCCATTCCCATCCACTCTGCCAGATGTGGTATTTGCCAGTTCTCTAAACTACTCAAAATTTCTACTACCGGTTCTCCAGGACCTGTCTTGATTCACCCCTGCTATAACCCCATTGGAATTGGCCCACCTTATTCTTTTATTTATTTATTTATTTTTATAGAAAGAGAAAAAAAATCTATATAAACTGTGTGTTTTTTCTGGGTATAGTTATTTTGAGTAATAATCATCATAATAATAGCAATAGCATTCATAACATCAGTAGTCATCATATAATGACAATAACATCTCATCATAACATTGATAATAAACATATAGTGACAATAGTGCTTACTTATCCATTTAGTAAACCAGTTTAAAAAAATTAGTCATTCTCCTGAAATTTTAAAAATCTAACTTTTGTTTCTGCTCGATAGCCATTGATGGAACAAATTCCATATTAAGAAGTATTCAGTGTCTTCCCTGACTTTTATTTTTAAGTGTTAATCTGTCCATTTCTGCACATTGTAGTATTTTTAATCACATTCTCTCTATGCTCTTGCAGTGGTGCGCAAATACAATTCTAGCTGGGGGGGATTGGCCCACCTTATTCACGCTGGCAGAAGGGGCATGCTAGGACCCCATCAATCAAGGAATTCTGGATGGTGGGGTTCAGGAGAAGACCTTAAAATCTGGTCCTGCCAATTGGCCTGGGGCTTTAATGAGGGCATTGCATACTGGAAGTGTCTAGTGAATTAAAAGAAGACCCCCTGCCTCCACCCTACATTGGTTTCTGCCTTAACAAATTTTTGTTACTTTGTAATGTTAATATTTATCATTTTAATGTTTTACATTATCATTTTTTATCTTGTCAACTGCCCAGAGTCACTTGATAGTGAAATGAGCAGCATATAAGTGTAAAAAAACAAACAAACAAACAAACAAACAAACAAACAAACAAACAAATAATCACGGCTTATTGCAAAGGTCTCAATAACTTCAGCTGTAATAAACTTTCAAATGCTGCTTATGGCGAAGTTCCTGAAATCAGAGCACAAACACGGAAGGGAGGAAGAATTACACAGACTTCTTTAATGTATTTTTAATGCAAGGAGTAGAAGTAAAGTACAGGATCTTGGAAACTGAGATAGGAACTCCCGGTTCAATTTATTAGCGAGCTCATTAAGCTGGAATAGTTTTTGAACAACTGAAACATGTCTTCCTGGGCATTTGGCAGCCCAGATTGAGCTCGTGTTATGAGATCACCTCCTAATGATCTCCTGTCCCATTTGTTGTTGCTTATGTCTAAGATTACTTTCCTAACTTTCCCCAAATCTCTCAGAATTAGAATAATTCAAAGCAGAGACCAGCAACCTGGGGAGGCAGAAGTGCTTGTGGACCATGGGATTCTTGGGGAGGGGGGGGGCGTGGGGGGATGGGGCAGGTTTAAAATTCTCCACTGACTATGACTATGGAAAATTGACAGCCTATTTTTCACATTTTGAGGTGGGGGGGAAGAGAACCAAAACTACAACTTAAGAGGTTGAATTAATATTTTACCGACAAACAAATAAAGGGAGACTAAAGGTGAAGGTAAAGGATTCCCTCACACATATGTGCTAGTCGTTCCTGATTCTAGGGGACAGTGCTCATCTCTGTTTCAAAGCTGAAGAGCCAGCGCTGTCCGAAGATGTCTCCATGGTCATGTGGCTGACATGACTAAACGCCAAAGGTGCAGGGAATGCTGTTACCTTCCCCACCAAAAGTGGTCCCTATTTTTCTACTTGCATTTTTACATGCTTTCAAACTGCTAGGTTGGCATAATATGGGACAAGTAATGGGAGCTCACTCCATTATGCGGTGCTAGGGATTCAAACCGCCGACCTGCCAACCTTTCTTATTGACAAGCTCAGCGGCCTTAGTCACTGAGCCATCGCGTACCTAAAGAGAGACCACTATAGATCTATTTCAAGCTATTTAGCTCTCATCAGCTAGTCATACCCTAAATAGCTTGAAATAGACCTATGCTAGTCTCTCTTTATTTCTTTGTCGGTAAAATATAAATTCAACACAAAATTAGTTTGTCGCAAAAATGACTGCCTGTGAAGCTCCTGGATGGGGGCTGAAAGGTGAATGTGGAAGCCGTCCGCTGTGTCCCATATTTGGTAGACCAGGTTGCCCTGGACTCACCAGAAAAACACTTATTTACAACCGAAGATTTAAAATAGATAGATCAGTGAAAAACATAAACAGATCTCTGTACAATACCAATCTTTCCCATATGTAAGACATCCCACTCCCCGTTTGCACGTCCCACCACACACACCACAAATTTGAAGAGTATTCCTTGGCAATCAAATGTTTACCTGCTATTGATTTCGAACATGGAATAGGAGTAGGTAAAATTTGGATGATATTGAATTGCAATTCTACCCATCCCCAATCAATATTGTTGCTAAGGGTTGCTAAAGGTTAGACTGCAGGTTTGTGCAACCCATAGAATTAAAACCTTAAACATATTTGTGGGCTACAAAGCATTTTCTTGTGTGCCATCAGATGTTTGGTAGATTATGGCAGAGTGTGGTGGCAGTGATGGGGCTGGCAGTAGTGCTTTGTCCTTCAAAGAAGAAGTGGCTGTGAAAAAGGATATAGAGCAGGGGCAGCAGTCACATTGAATAGCAATGGATTTGTTAAGTTTTCAAAATATGCCGTATATTATGGAGGCTGGATTTAGAGTACTGTACAGTAATTGCTCCAATGTTTATTTACAAGCCAGGAATATTTCTACGATAATAGAAGAGGCAACAACAATGATTACAGCAATTATAGCAGCACAGCAATGCCAACAAGAGAGAGGTTGACTTTTAGCATCTGTCTCTCTCTCTCTCTCTCTCCCTCCCTCCCTCCCTCCCTCTATCTATCTTCTGTCTGTCTGTCTCTCTCTCTCTCTCTCCCCCCGTCTCTTTCTCTCTCTCTCCTCTCTTTCTCTTTACACATGCACAAAAACACACAGACGCATATTCTCTTCCCTCCCCCCAAAAAATGGCAAAAAGTTTTTCCAACTCTGCATTTGGTGTTAGAAATAATAGAAGAATTTCTAGGTCATCATGCTGAATAAAACATGCCTCCGTGTAAATTTGACAGGGCTCATTATGCAAGTCTCCGAGTCTGACGTTAGGAGTAAAAAGAAATTGTGAAATTCATATGCTTACATGGGAATTGCTGAAGCAAAAGCACTTCCTGTGGCTTTTCATTCTCAGACTTTGCTTGCCAGGTGCCAGAAGCAAATGGTATAATCCCCATGCATAAAACATTTGCACCCCGCCTTCCTTTCTCAAATTCAGGGCACCTTAAATTTGCAGCTCAAAGAAAGAAACTAACTACTCTTTCTTTGAAGCAAATTGATGCAAGCCACCCTGCATTCCTTCAACCACTCTAGTAGTAAAAAAAACTGAAGCATTGTCATAGATTGTCCCTTTGATATGATTTGCAACACAGAGAAGGGGTATATGTACCAGAAACATTCATTTGTATAATAGCCTGCATTGGACTGTTAAAATCAAGCAAAAAGGAGAATCATTTAAAATTCAACAAAGGAAGGTGATGATGTGAGGGATGCAGAGCAGTAAAAATGACAGAAAAAAACCAAGAGCATCAATTAAGCCAAAACAAACAAATAAACCAGTTATAACTAGAACATTTCAGAAATGAAGTGACCATTCAGGAAGGCAGGGTGTTTGTCCTTAGGACCTCTACTCTAGTGGGATTCAAATAATTTAACAACCGGTTCTCTGCCCTAATGACTTCTCCCAACAACCAGTTCAACAAACTACTCCGAAAGTTAACAACTGGTTCTTCTGCAGTGGTGCACACTGACTGAATCCCACCACTGCCTACAATCCAAATGGGATCACAAGGAAAAGGGTTTTTTTTTAAGCTACAGATGTTAATAAGGAATTGGGAAGCATTGTTTTGACTATTTGAGTCCTACATTATTTGAAGTTTTACATGAAGTGAAGCCTTGTGTCAGGCCTGCAGTTTTCTTTTGGATCTTTGGCCTACAACACTTTCTATTATTCTACTATGCCTTTTTCTATTGTGGGAAAATGGGAGATGTGGGTTAATGTCACGATTCCAAATAGCATCCAAAATTAAATCAGAGTCCAAGGCAAAATATTGTATTGTATTGTATTGTATTTGGTTTATTTGTATGCCGCCCTTCTCCAGGAGGGACTCAGGGTGGCGAACAACTCAAAGGGGAAAGGGAACATAAACAACAGTACACATAATTAAAATACACAAAAATCACACAGCCATACCAGTCGAGAGGGGAGGGGAACTCATCAACCCCAGGCCTGCCGGCACAGCCAGGTTTTGACGGCTTTCCGGAAGACCTGGAGAGAGGTGAGGGTCCGGATCTCCATGGGGAGTTCATTCCAAAGGGCCGGAGCTGCTACAGAGAAGGCCCTCCCCCGGGTAGTAGCCAGATGGCATTGGCTGGTGGACAGAACCCGGAGGAGCCCGACCCTGTGAGATCTGACGGGTCTTTGGGAAGTAATTGGCAGCAGGCGGTCTCTCAAGTACCCAGATCCAATACCATGAAGGGCTTTATAAGTTACGACTAGCACTTTGAAGCGTATCCGGAGACCGATCGGTAGCCAGTGCAGCTCGCGGAGGAGAGGTGTAACGTGAGTGTACCGAGGTGTACCCACAATCGCTCACGCGGCTGCATTCTGGACGAGTTGAAGTCTCCGAATACTCTTCAAAGCCTGCCCCATGTAGAGCGCATTGCAGTAGTTTTTGCTTAAAGTTTCAATTTATTAAAAGAGACATGTTGGCACATCTGGGAAAACCTGAATCTGAAAGCTTCCAAGTTTTCCCCATGTAATTAAAAGTTCAAGATCTTGCTCCCACAGCCACAAATTCATCACATGGTCCAATCTCCCACTGCCATGCTGGCAGTTCCACCATCCAGTTCCGATCAGGTGTAGAGGTGCAGAGACAAAGACACATCCTTTAAATATGGTGAGCTGGTGTTGGCTATTTAGGAATGTCCATTAATGCAAACATAGATCACTGGTGTGATGTACAGTATGTCCTGCACACAATGACATCATTCTGCAGATGATGCAACTTCCATCCTTTGCGTCAACTGACATCATTCAACATCATTTGCATGATAACATATTCACCCATGTTTACATCTTTACAGAGGGAACATTATTTCTGCCACTCCACTATCAATGTCATTTGGCACATAGGACATGCTTGATATTATCTGCCTAATGATGTCATCACCGAATGGGTGGAAATCTGGATGGAAAGCTGATCCATTCTGTGCAACTTGCCATTGTATTGACATCTGCTAAATTAAGATTTTAATATCATTGGATTAACTCCTTGAGGTGGGCCCAGCCAGAGTAGGAATTTCCAGATTGGTGGTCCCATTTAAAGAATTTGGTAGCTGCCTTCTTCATCAGCTTCCTCCTTGGATTATGGTTATCAGCAGTGAAATAGCCAGGAAAACATATGTGTGTGGGTGTGGGTGTGTTTTAGAAGGCAAAAGAGAAGCCACAATGGTGCAATTGAAACTTCTAATTTTTATGAGTGTCTAGTCAACAGAAGGGACTGTGTTGTAGTTCAGGAACATTTGGAGGTTCACAAAATCACAAGAAGACCATGATCTGCTTCTTGAAACAGCACTTCTTCGAACAAAATTTAGTTTCCTAAAATCCAGCTTAATGTAGAGTATCTTTGTCCTTTTTTTACCCCTCGCTGCTGTTAGAAATTGATGTAAAATTTATGATATCTGAATATTTATAGGAAGCAGCCTTCAAAAGCAGTGGAGAAACGGAAGGAAGATGTGTGGCATAGTCTGCAGTTTTCCAATAATTTAAAAGTGATTTGCATTTTTCCCTTAAATGTATCCTATTGACATATTTAGGAAAAGTACATACCAAAATCTTTTTAGGGAGAAAAAAAATCATATAGAGACTAGTATTTCTGAAATACACAAAAGTGAAAAAGCTTAGTGAAATTAAATCCTACAAAATCACTCTTCCATTAGCTCTTTCCTAATTCCATATGCACTTTTGCTTCCTGCTGGTGTATATTCTTTGAATCTCGCACACAATGAAATGGGATACCCTATGTGCCCCCTTTTTTAACAGTAAGACTATAGCTCAGTAGAGCTATCCAGACATTTTGGACTGGTGAGCACATCTGGAATTTATCTGGCGTATTTCAAATTGTGGGCACTTGGATGTGTTGTTGAGGGCTACTATTTCCAATATGACAGCTATAATGGTCATAAAGAGCTAAAAAACACCACTTTATCAGAAAGCTATCAGCCAGTGTTTCTTGCTGATCCATTTCACATATGATCTCGCTCTGCTTCCTTCTTTCTACTATCTTCCCTTTATCCTTTTGCTCGGCAATGGGTATATTACTTATCTGGATAATAGATTGCATCCATCCACCACTCTTCCTTCCTTTCTTTAAAAGTTGATAAGGCACATAGAGGGCCAAAAATATACCTGGGGGTGGGGAGATGATGTTGGAAGCTAGCATTGAATAGAATGCCAACTTTTTCCTTAAAAATTAAGAAAGGGAGGGTGTCTGGCTCATGTTCCTGAGTCTGGAGCAGGGGAGGAATTGTTCTGACGCAGCTCCCAAACATGATGTACCCTCTGTAATTAAACAAATGTTCCCTTTATTAGGAGTGCCAGCAGGGGAATGAATAGTTGTCTGCCAAACCTATTCATCTCTGCCCCTTTGTTTTATCCCTAGAGCTAGGGTGGGGCTTCACTAGCAACAGTGGCTCTTCCGTCCCAAGGACTGGCCCATAGATTTCCACTGCTGTCCTCTCCTCTGCCTTCTGCACATCAGGAACTGGACCCAACTGTTCATCCTCTTCCTCATCAACCACCTCCAGACCTGGGAGCTGTTGACTGTCCATCTGAGGGCTGCCTCTCCCCCTCTCTCTCTCTGCCAGCTTCATTCCCTCTTCCTCTTCGGAACTCTCAGATTGCCTTGATGCTGGCTCTAACTCCCAAGCCACCTCCTCATCTGATTCAGCTGTCAGAGGGGCTGGTGGCAGACAGCCCACAAAAGGAATCCTCTACCTTTACACAGCTTTCTCTTCTTTCCTTGAGGGACAACAATATGTCCAATACATGGTAACCTCTTTTTACAATATGGATTTTCTGCCTCAAGGTCTACGAATAGCATGAAAGACTGAATTCAGTTAGGTACCCTCTATATGCATTCTTTGCAATGTATTTGATGGGCAGCTTGGGATATAACAGGAAAATAGAAGTGCTTTGCTGTCATTCTAAGTTTGGACTATGTGTGAAATATAAGCAATGTGCAATGGAGCACATAGCTAAGCATAGCCAGTAAATAAATAGCAAGCTAATTAGGTGGGCACTGTAGATATGTAGATTACAGACTGATTTTTTAAAAAAAAGATTGTTTATGGAAAAAGCTTTATATACTACTGAGAATTAACTAAAATATTTCCTTTATCTCTTCTTTCCACATTGCACATCATAAAACAGAAAAGTCTTAAAAATATATATTTCTCCTGAAGAATAAATTCTGCTAACATGTGTTGAAGAAAAAATGGGCATGATTTATGATTCAGCAAGAACTAAATTCCTGCTTCATATGAATAAATAGTTGTTCATTTTGATGCTCTCAACTCTAGATTTAGCAATAGTAATAACACTTAGACTTGTATATCACTCCATAGAGCTTTTCAGCCCTTTCTAAGTATTTTAAAGAGTCAGCATATTACCCCCAATAATCTGGTTTTCATTTTACCAGTCTCAGAGGATGGAAGGCTGAGTTAACTTTCAGCTGATCAGGATCGAACTCCTGGCAGTGGGCAGCATTAGCCTGGAGTACTACATTCTAACTACTGTGCCCCCACAACTCTTAGATTGAAACACCTAATTGGATATTGTTTATTAGGGACATGCACAATATGATGATCAAGAGTATGATCATACTTGTCATGGTAACTGCCAGGTTAAAGAGAGGGAGGATGGAAGGAAGGAAGGAAATAAGGAAGGAGGGAAGGAGGGAAAGAGGGAGGAAGAAAGCTTTGTTGTCTCACAGGCATTCCTAAAAAATAAATACAGCTTGGTACTTATTTGAAAGTGAACTTATCTGCACACTAGGGTATCAAAGTGTTCTGTTCAACACTGGAGATAAAAAGTAGAACTACAAGTATACTTTGTTACATCCCTGACTAAATACCTGGTATTGATTTTCCAATCAAGAATCTAAAATTGTAGCATCAAGCTAGATGTAGCCACACTTGGTGAGAGGAAAACTCATTAAGTTGAGAAATATGAAAAGCAATAGTCTCCTTATCAAATAGTTAACATTTGTCCATAACACAGCTTTGTTTTCTTTGAATTTCAATTTCCAGCCTTAAGATGACTCTTTATGATGACTCAGCCAAGGTCAGATAGGTGTCTTCCCATACTCTAGCATTACACTGAATCCTGAATTAAGTAGCCTTAATTAGAATAATTATGTGGCAATAGTGGAGGAGGAGGAGGAGGAGGAGGAGGAGGAGGAGGAGAAGCAGCTATAGGTTTTTTTTATTAAGCCAAAAGAAATTTTTATGGTTGTCATTTCCATGGAACCAATAGTTATAAACATTGAAATTTTGATCTTGAGTGATTGCATTCTGGTAGATGATACATTCACTTGTAAATAAATCTCTGCTAGTTTTCCTAGAGAAGATCAACCCCGACTGTTCTTTAGAAAGCCAGATCCTGCAGATGAAACTCAAATACTTTGGCCACCTAATGAGAAGGAAGGATTCACTGGAGAAGAGCCTAATGCTGGGAAAGACTGAGGGCAAAAGAAGAAGGGGATGACAGAGAATGAGGTGGCTGGATGGAGTCACCAAATCAGAGTGAGCTTAAATGGACTCCAGAGGAGGGTAGAGGACAGGAAGGCCTGGAGGAATGTTGTCCACGGGATTGCAATGAGTTGGACACGACTTCACAACTAACAACAAGTTTTCTTTAGCCTCGCTATTACAATTGAATCCATTAATGTATTTTTATATGGCAGTATGAAATCAAATATCAGAAATTTATGGGACAGAAACAGTGAAAATCAAAGGAGATTACTAAAAGTGGAATGGCTATTATGGACATTAGAAGAAAATAAAATTTCAGTAATGTTGACCTAATTCTTCTCCCCTGCTGAGTTCAAGAGGTTTCAGGAATTTGGGGTATGGAAACCTCCTGCTGTTTAACATGTTTACACTGTTTATGGTGGAGTCAAAAGATACTAATATCAAACTTAATTTAAGTTGAGTTGTTTGGGGCACAGTAGAATGGGATTCCATACAAATGCTATGCAAGTTGAAAAGGATACATTTCAATGGAGGAATTAGTATGGAAACTAAATTTGCCTAAATTAAAAAAAGCTGTGGATGCGTATGAATAGGTGTATAGTTTCCTGTCCCATTTATATGGTGTGGAGGACCAATATGTAGAGGCAACACAACAGATAAGGAGGACAATGTCAAATATCTTACGATGAAGTAATATTGAATGTTTGGTTCATGATATTCCTGATCAGTGTCAATAGGTAACAGTAAAGGTTCCCCTTGCACCTATGTACTAGTCGTTCACAACTCTAGGGGGCAGTGCTCATGTCTGTTTCAAAGCCAAAGAGCCAGCGCTGTCTGAAGACATCTCCATGGTCATGTGGTCAGCATGAAGCACTGAATGTTGTTACTTTCCCATCAAAGATGGTTCCTATTTTTTCTACTTGCATTTTTACATGCTTTCGAACTGCTAGGTTGGAAGAAGCTGGGACAAGTAATGGGAGCTCACTCTGTTACGTGGTGCTAGGGATTTGAACTGCCGACCTTTCTGGTTGACAAGCTCAGCATCTTTAGCCACTGAGCCACTGTGTCAATACTAAGAAACATTTCCAGAGACAGAGAAGTACATGAGAATGATGAAATGAGCATTACAATATTGTCCAACATCTACCTCTTGCATTTGTGTGTACAGTACAATACACACGGAAACAGGGCAATGCTTTTTGTGTAAAAAAAAAAAGAGGCTTGAATCAGCACTTTTCAACACTTGTTTACATTTCACCTTCCTTGCTCTTCCCAACAGTGGCCCATAAAAAACAAACATCCAATTCTCAGGTTCTATTTCTTTGCATTCATTAAAGTTGATGGAAGGGAAGCGTGATAGACAAGTGTAAATCGCCCACATTTTACTATTATGTTCTTGTGATGTGGGACAAACCATGACATTTCTCATGAAAGTCTTTGCATCTATCTAACGATGCAAGGGTTATTGTGAAAAATAAATGTTTTATTGAAGAAAAGACTGAAGCTCTCTTTTTCATAAAGGTTTATTGTACTTTGCTGCTTTCAAAAAGAACTGGGGGGAAAAGTATATCTAACAAACAGTGATTAAAGTGCATAGCCATTTTGTGTTTCATGATGTATATATTTGCTCCTTGGAACCTGTTAATCTAAAATAAAAGTCAAAATTTCAAGGATCAAAGACAATTTTTGATATTGGTTTTTATGATTATTTGCCTGAAGTTTTTTTTTTAAAAAATATGTCTGTCTCTCCCATTGCCTTTCCTTCAATAAATGGGTCCAATATAGTTTTGCATCCCTGTAAATTAAAACCTCCCTGGGAATGAATGGTGAACACTCTAGAACAATAGGAAATAGAATTTATTAGATTCCATTCTTCAGTGGCAAACTGAGACAGGTAATTGATGGAGCAATATAACTCATTATTAATGGGGTTGCCTCTGTTAATTCTATTGTATGCACGTTTACAGATTACAGAGGTTATTTCATTAATCCTTTGCTTACTATTTTGTTTTGCATCCTCATGCATTGATTTGTTTGAATACTTTATTCAGTAGTTTCTTTTACAATCACCTAAAATAGTAAAATGGGCAGAATATAAATGTAATAAAGAAATCATCACAATAAATAAATATCAAAATGATCAGACCTCATTTCTATTTTTAAAAACTAAGGAAATGGTGGGAGGAGTCATTTCTGGCTTCCAGTATTATGTATTAAGTAGAATCAATTAAGTGGTAAGATTAGAAGACTGAATGTAGGAAGGAAGAAAGGAAGGTTTAGATTTTGTCTTTCAACTATATAGATGCTAGGTTCCCTAAACAATAAACACACATAGACACAGACACAGACACACACACACACACACAGACACACACAAGCAGAATGGTGTGGTGGCCTAGTGGTAAGGACTCTTCCCTCCCACTCAGAAAGTTGAGAATTCAGTCCTAGGTAGCACTGGGTATTTCTCTACTAGATGCGAATAAAAAAATATTTGCTGTGAACTCCACATGGTGTCAGGAAGGGCATCCAGCCAGTAAATCCTGAGCCAGTAGATAGATAGCAGATATAGGCAGACAGGAATAGATTCTAGCGAATAGACTTTCAAAGCCTGAATGTCTAAAACTGAATTACTAGATTATATTATTTAGTATTTGCTGCCAAAGTTTACACAAACAGAAAGGAAGGAAGAAAGGAAGGAAGGAAGGAAGGAAGGAAGGAAGGAAGGAAGGAAAACCTTACATATGGATGAATGAGATGATGATGGAAAGAAGCAACTTGAGAATGAGAAATAGAAAATGAATAGCAAAGTGCAAAGGAGGACATTTACATAAAGTTATCTTCAAATATCATGTTTCTTATTTCAAAATCTTAACCTGGTGACCAGGTTCATCTTCTTTGTGCTCAGGAACTATGCAGGGCTTGGGAATACCAGGGCTGTAAGTGATCTTGGGAAGCTGAAAAATGGCCAATAAAAACCATGCTACTGCCAATAGGGTTGCACAGATATTTCTATGTCGACACTAGATGTCTAGCTCACCCTGAGGATATTTTATTAAACCAGAGCAAACATTAGGGAGGAAGACTTACATTTCATTTTTAAAAGTTGAACCCATTGACAACTAAGTTGATTTTAGTGCAATTTATAGTATTTAACAATTGTTTCAAAACAGTAGCAGAATTCTTGCAGCTCATCGCCCAGAGTCACTTGTTGAGATGGAGAGACGTACAAATTGAATGGACATATAAACAGTTTTGCCCAATGGAGTTTAAAGATCCAATAAAATCAAGATGTTTGAAAGAAGCAAATCAATTAACAGGGTTTAGAATAATTAGGTTTGCTATGGCCTTTTGGCTACCAGGAGATTCTGATAGGTCAGCCTGAAAGTTCATACTTATTTCAAATATCAGAAGCCCAGAAACAGTAAGTTTTCTTGGGTATGGTTGCCATCATAACTATGGTCTTTTGTTGACATCTCTTCCATAAGTTCTTAAGATTTTGCATAGAAGCCAATGAGGTACATTGATAAGGTCGTGAACTAGGACAGTGATAGCTAAACTTTTTGTCCTCACATGCTGAAATTGTGTGCATGCGCATGTGTGTGTGCCCATACCCATAATGCAATGCGACCCCACCTGGAGCATGTGTGTGTGTCACTCCCCCTCGTATGCAAAAAACAACACTCCACCCCAACCCCAGAGCAAAAAATGGCCTCCCCCAGATTAGGCAAATTTAGGTTGAACACCATATCAGTTCCATAATTATTCTTAATTTTATGCATGAGTCCGGGGGGGCAGGGGGGAAAAACCAGGCAAATTTGACTAATACACATTGAATTTGTAAGTTAAATGGGCAGGTGCCATTTCTACATATTGTGATTTCTTAACTCCAACCTGAAGTACTGTAGGTCCGGAATTAGGACATAGGATGATTTTGATGGTCAATCAGCAAACATTTAGACATGTTTGTTACTAATTAAAGACATGAATCTGGATGGCTGTTTTTAATCAAACAAAAGTTCCCTTGCCTTGATAAAGTGCTGTTAGGAGGATTTAAAATTAATTTGCAATTTGTTTTGTGCTTATCATGTTTTGTGGAAATGGGCTGCCCTTCAATTTTTCATAAGCTGAATGCAAGCAGCAGAGGTTTAATTTCAGGCATCTCTCTGAGAGGTCTGGGTAGTTTGGTGAACAAATCATGATTACACACCATGATTGAGCATTGAATAATTGGAGTGCCATGCTGAACTATGTGGCATGCAAATGCTAACTGACACCCACTGACTGAATCTGTACGAGGAGAAGAATTCTGTAATATTTTGGAATTGGCCATTAAGCTGAGATTGAAAATAAAATGTGGAAATTGTCTCCTGTTGCTACCCACCATTAAAACTTCCTTTACCTTCCTATGAATAATTTAAAACAGTGGAAATGATGGGATCATCATAAGCTTAGGTTTTGAAGCTTTGAGAGTTCATCAATCACATAGCGATAGACAACAAGTTAAAGTAGTGTTTCTCATCTTTAGCCATTTGTGGACTTCAACTCCCAGAATTCCCCTGCCAGCCATGAAGTGAAAAAAGTTTTGAAAAACTTGATTTTACAAAAATATGTGTCCACAAGTGTGTGTGTGTTTATTTTAATGTACCAACATAGGAGATACCGTATTTCAGTGTGTTTGTAATACTAGGTCTCCAAGTGAATTAATTCATAAAAAAATGATTTTAATTCATACTGAAATTCATTAAAAAAGTAATTGTAATAGCCCTGTCTAAAATCAAATTAGTTGGAGATGCAATTATTGTTAATGCTATTTTTGAACAATAAACAATATTTATGGAAACTCAGCCAAACCAATTTACAATCATCCACAATGAATGCTATTTTTGCACTTTTACTTAGAACAAATTGCGTGATAGTTTTGAGGAAAAAACTGTTCAAATTTGCAATATTTGTGTCTGGAATTTATCTTCTGTCCCATTATGTGACATGTTTCTGAAACATCATGTTTCTGAAATAGTCATCTGATAATTCTTTAGTATGGTAATTATATTTATACAGATAAATAAACATATTTGTAATAAGGGAAAATATCAATGGATTTGCCTTATATGGATGGAATGGGAGTTTTAATGAAACATCAAATCCACTTAAGAAATATGGGGTTTTGGAAGGCTTTTAACAACTGATATACAGTATCATATAAAATTACCAGAAAAATAGGTAGTTAGATTAAATAGATTAGACTGGACACATAAATAGAGAAATGATATATAATGTAATATAATGTAATAATACAATACAATATAACAACCAAAACATTAAAAAATTATGATATTAGGATCCGAACTGCCGAACCGCCAACCTTTCTGATCGACAAGCTCAGCGTCTTAGCCACTGAACCACCACATCCCAATTGACATTGTATATCCTATGCTAAATAAATAAATGTACATTTTAAAAAAGAAATTGTGATTAAAAACCTGGTCACACAATGACAATACAGTGCCTTGATTGCAAAAGCGCCTTGTTCCAATTCAGACTGTGCTTGTAGACCATTCTCAAGACAGTGAAGAAGCTGAAATTAGTTCAAAATAGTTTTGGGATAAACTGCTGACCACTCTCCTTATTCCTCTGGGATCTTCTTTATGCTGTTTGGGTAGGGTTATACATTTATTTTGAAAGAAAGAAGTGAAAGGATATATTTTAATTTATTGTTTAAAACTGACAAAACTTGTCAAAGGAGACACTTTTGCAGGAAGTGACAAAGTTCCAGTGATCAAGAAAAGGGCAGATTTGATTTCTGTTCCAGATGCAACAGAGAGATTGGAAAAATATTAATGCTAAGCTGAATCATTTCGCTATTTTTCCATGAAATGTCAAAGATAATTTGCTTGATAAATTTAATTTAAAAAAAAGTTTGTAAAAATGTTAGTGAACGAGGTAGAATATGCCTGCATTATTTTTTTTCATTCTGAGGTGGCCAAAGAGAATGTTAATTAATTAATTAATTAATTAATTAATTAGTTTAGTTTTCCTTTATTTGTATGCCGCCCTTTTCCCTGGGGGGACTCAGGGCAGCTCACAATTCAGAAGGGTGGGGGGGGGGCAAGACAAACAGTATTCCAAACATGGAGACAATACAACATATTAAAAGAAGGCACAACAGTCACACAATTCGGGTGGGGTTAAAATCTTAACCCCAGGCCAGCCGGGACAGCCAGATCTTTAAAGCGGCGCGGAAGGATTGGAGGGTGGCGAGGGTCCGAATCTCCACGGGGAGTTCGTTCCAGAGGGTCAGAGCAGCCACCGAGAAGGCTCTCCTCCGGGTAGTTGCCAGTTTGCACTGGCTGGAAGATGGAATTCGGAGGAGGCCTAATCGATGCGATCGGATCGGTCAGTGGAGGTAATTGGCAGTAGGCGGTCTCTCAACATGTCAATTAATTTTCTGTCCTGAAGGAAGATAATCATCAGGGAACTCCTGCTGGTCTATTATCACCTTAACCAATTATCCGACTCATTTTCTTTATCTGGAAATACAGGTAGTCCTCCACTTGCAACCATTCCTTTAGTGAGCATTCAAAGTTATGACATCATAACTGAAAAAAGTGACTTATGGCTGTTTTTCACATTACAACCGTTGCAGCATCCCCATCGCCACATGATCAAAATCCAAACGCTTGGTAACCAGCATGTATTGATGACAGTTGGGGTGTCCCGAGGGTCATGAGATCAGCATTTGCAATTCTCTGGCAAGCAAAGTCGACGGGGAAACCAAATTCACTTACTTATCCCATTATTAAAAACTGTAGTGATTCACTGAATCACTGAGAAAGGCATGGTATTTACTTACCTTCCCTAATGGTTCGCAAATGTGAGTGTATGTGTTTGCTCCGCTCGGAGGTGCCACCTCTGCAAATAGCAGTTAGCAGTTAGACTTATATACCGCTTCATAGGGCTTTCAGCCCTCTCTAAGCGGTTTACAGAGTCAGCACATTGCCCCCACAGTCTGGGTCCTCATTTCACCCACCTCGGAAGAATGGAAGGTTGAGTCAACCTTGAGCCGGTGAGATTTGAACCGCTGAACTGCAGATAACAGTCAGCTGAAGTGGCCTGCAGTACTGCACCCTAACCACTGCGCCACCTCGGCTCTCACACATGCGCTTTTGGCGGGAAAAATATGGCCTAAATGTGATGCCGCAGAGATGGGGCAGGTGGGCGAGCCACCCACGATTTCCGCTACCAGTTCGGATGAACCGGTCTGAACCAGTAGAGTATCACTTCTGAACCGAGGCAAGAAAAATCGTAAAATGAGGAAAAACTCACTTATCAACTGTTTTCCTTAGCAATGGCAATTTTGGACTCAATCATGGTCGCACGTCGAGGGTACTCATAAGTTCTACCTATTATTTTCTTTTTCTTCCCACAAATTTGATAAGAGGATTTCAAAGGACTATTTGTGCCAAGCTTCTATAAAGAGAGTGAAAGAGTTCACCGGCCAGCAAAAATTCTTTTTTTTTCTGCCTTTCAATCTTTTCAAAGAGAGAGAGTGAGAGAGAGAGAGCAAGAGAGAATCAGAAGAGGGAGAAAGCCTTTCAATGTTTTATCATTAAAAACTTCATGAGACTTTATTATCGATTGCTTCCTGTGGCACCTTGCTGCCTCAGGACAGTTTAGTGCAATATAGGGAAGCTGTTGTGTGCAAACAACCGCAGTGATTAGTGATCAATGAATTATTTTAGCCGACAAAGATGTAAGCAAACATGAACATTCATGCAAAAGGCTTCTTAGATTTCCTTCCCTGTAGTGCCTCCAAGGGGGATTGTTTGCCATTAAAGGCAGGAAAAATAAAACTCCACCATGAATCAATATAGCCTGGAGAGTTAGTTTGTGATTATTAAGGCTGAAGAAAAACAGCTTTGGAGTTCTCCTCACAATTATAAAGCTTTACACAAGATCTGCTTTTTGGTGCGTGAGTTGTGAAATCTAAGGTAGCTGAGGGTTCATATTATAGGTCTGTGATGGTGAACGGGTGACATGTGGAGCCATATTTGGCACGCCTGCCGTCAGCTTCAATATGCCAGCTGATTTCCTGAAAGCCCTTCCTAGAGTTTCCTGAAGTGGTCCAACCGGAAGTTCAGAAATGATCCGTTTCCAGCTTCCGGAGGGCCTCCAGAGGGCCAGGGGAAACTGTTTTCATCATCCCCAGGCTTCAGGAAATCCTCTGGAGCCTGGGGTGTGTGTGTGTGCATGTGCGGGGGGTCACATGTGAATGCATGGGGGGGTCACATACGCACATGGGAGGGTGGGAGGGAGCACACGCGTACACAATTTTGGCACAACATAAGAAAAAGGTTCACCGCCACTCTTATAGGTAATCCTCGAGTTATAATTGTAATGGAGTCTGCTCACTCCACTGTCATAAGTCATAACGGTTTTGCAACCTTTTTTGAGGTTGCAGTTAGAAGTTGTCATGTCAAGATTTGCCATGAGCAGGTTTTGCCGAAAACTGGAAATAAAGGCCGGATTTCAGCAAAACCATCATAAAATGAAGTCATGGGACCATGACAAATGGCCATAAAAGCTTTTGTGGATTGGAGTGAAGGGAACGCAGGAGCCATGGATAGCCAGTAAGATGGCCTTTATTACACAGAAGTAAGGTGACAGCGATTCAAATACTAACAGATCGCGCCCCATATTTATAGAAAATGTAACAACACAATAACCAATCAGGGGCCGGGTACTGCACAGCAACTGCTGATGCAGTACCTCGGCCAATCAGGGCAGATTAGGTGTTTCATGGAGGCTAGCAACAGCCTCCAATGCCTTCTGGCCAATCAGGGCTCAGCAGAGCGGTTGCTGGCCCTTTTTCATGTATCTGAATACACAACAAAAGCAGCATGGTTACTGAGTGCCCAAATTTCAGTCACATCACACCACGATAGGGGAGGCCATCATAAATTGAAATCTGAGTGTCAGGGTTTCAAGTAACACCCCAACAAAAGAAAACTCTGAGGCTGGAGTTTCCCCAAAGTTCCATTTTATTAAAGATGTCATATTGGCACATCTGGGGAAAACCCAAATCTGAAAGCTTCCAGGTTTTCCCCACCCAAATGAAAATCCAAGCCTCTGCCCAGCACCCACATGCCCATCACATCCAATCAAGCACCATCCAAAGCATGAAATGCCTCCCAGTCACCTCATCGCAGCTGCAGGGCAAGGTGTCCTTGACTCTCTGAGAAAGGAATGTTATTTATACTATATATCTCCCATACTTCATATAATCCCCCCTCCTCTTTTTCCCTCAGCGTTCAATGTGGCAGGCCTGAAGGCCCAATGTAAAAGATGGCGTCCAGGTCTGACATTAGATTGCTCCCCAAAGTAGCTCCTGTAGGAGATGACAAGGCTGAACCTGAGGGTGGAGGTCAAACACCTCATCGGTCTGGTGTCTCTATGCCCCTAAAAGAGATCTCAGTCCAGCTCCTCCTGGCCGGCCATTGACTCTTATCTGTCACCAATTTCTCTCGATCATTAGTAGATCAGGTTCTTTTATAAGTTGCATGGCATTAAACTCACGGTGATTTTGAACTCCATCCTGCTCCTGCTTTCATGTGCCTCATGGATCCATGGTAACTTCAAACGGTTGCTAAGTGACTGTTCATAAGTCAATGACAACCTATATTATGCATATACAATGCAGGTATTTATGTCCTTTTTTTAATGTTAGAACATTCCTCATTAAAACCATCGTCCTGAGTCATCATTAAAACAAGGATGATTCAGGACAGCATGCTCTGAAACTAAGACAGAGAGATCCTGTACAAATATTATTCCATTTTTTTTAAAAAAAAATAACCGTTGTTTTTTTTGTTTGTTATTTCACTGCATTGTTCCTATGTTTATATATCTGCTTTATTGCTGTCATCTTTACTAATTGCTTATTGTTTGTATTGGTTTGTAACTGTGTGAATCTGTATCTTTTTTAATTACTACACATACATTTGTACTGTGTTTCATTCCAGCAATTTGCATGGGTTTTACTTTATTACTTTATTACTATGACAGGTTGAAAACCGACGTGGTATAGTTGTTAAGGTACTGGATGAGAATGAGAGAGACCAGTGGTACAATTCATCCGGTTCTATCTGATTCGGGTGAACCAGTAGCGGTGGCAGCGTGAGGCTCCGCCGCCTGGACTTCATCATGTCCCATTTTTTGACATTCTGTGCCTACATGGAAAGTCCTATGCAGGCTCACATTTGTGAACCGGTGGTGAAGGTAAGTTGATTTCACCCCCTGAAAGAAACCCAGATTCAAATCACCGGCTCACCTGGGTACATTCTTTTTCAGTCCAACCTATTTCAAAGGGTTACTGCTGTAGAAATAAACAGAAAAATGATTTCCTTTAAAGCATCAGTCAATCAAACATATGCTGTAAACACAAATATCTTCTTCTTCTACTTGTGCCATATATGTCATCGGATGTTGGTGATCCTATTTTTATCATCAGCCATACAAAAAAGTCCTGCTGAGTTTTGTCCAAACCAGTCCCTTAGATTTTGAAGCCATGATATTTTTCTTCTGCCTGGACCTCATTTGCCTTCAATCTTTCCTTGGAGGATTAAATGAAGTATGGTGCATTTTTCCAGGTGTCGCATCACATGTCCAAAACATTCTAATTAAAATAAATACAAATATATACACTCCCCCTATCTGACTGTGAGAACATTAATGGACCAGAATGTTTGAAATAAATGATCTTAACCAGGAGTGGGTGGCTGCCGGCATTACTGCTGGTTTGGTTTGCGTGCACAGTTGCCTGTAAATAGGTCTGTGCATGCGCAGAACATTAAAAAATGCAAAAAAACCCACCATGCTGTGGTGATCGGGGAACCGGTTCAGAGGCGTGGCCAGCCTGGGCCGCGACCCAGACCAACCTTCCACTACCAGTTCACTGGAAAACCTCTCTCAGGTTTGCCCCACAGAAGCCCCATGTATTTTATCAACTTCTCTGCCTCAGGTTTGCCCCACGGAAGCCCCATGTATCCTATCACCTTCTCTCCCTCAGGTTTGCTCCACAGAAGCCCCATCTATCCTATCATCTTCTTTCCCTCAGGTTTGCCCCACAGAAGCACCATGTATCTTATCAACTTCTCTCCCTAAGGATCTTCTCCAAACTCCCAGCTAGCAGGCCAGATGAGTCCCGCGCTGGCCATGCCCACATCCAGGTTTTCAGGGTGGGAAGGGGAGTAGAACGTCTAACTCCTTAGCATCAGAGCGTGTTAAAAATAATATATATGAAATACTGGTCATTTTGGAAAATCCTTTATTAGCGAGCACCTAGAACCCAAGAGAAACATACATGCCAAATTTCAAGTTTGTAGGCTTTAGGGTTCTGGAGATTTCATGATTCCTGCCTGAGTGTTTTCACATTTGTAGATAGATAAGATAGATGATAGATAGATAGATAGATAGATAGATAGATAGATGGATGGATGGATGGATGGATGGATGGATGGATGGATGGATGGATGGATGGATGGATGGATGGATGGATGGATGGATGGATATAGATATAGTGTGTCTGTGTGTGTGTATGTGTGTGTGTGTGTGTACAGTATATACAGCTTTTGTATTTGTGTCTGTGTGCATGTATATATGTCCCATCTGAAATGACCAGTCTAGCATTTTTTTTTCTGAGATGCTTTTAGCAAAAACTGTTTCGTATTAATATTCTTTCTCACTTTTACTAGGCCAACAAATTCTGACAGCTGCCACCAAAGCAACAAATGCAGTACACACGCTTAGTTCCTTTGGGAATGTTAACATTTTTAACATAGTAAATACTTCAAGTCAGTAGCACACCTTATGCTTTACAAGCCTAACTAAAATTCCTTCTAATGATACCTTCAGTTTAAGTATGATAATAAAATAAAATGTAATCAGATTGTGATCCAAGTAGCACACGAAATAAACTCTGCTAAATATATAGCAGAAATATATCTAACAAAACCATTATTTGTTTTCCTGAATACATACAGTATTTCAACCCAAGCAAATAAAACCGTTTTCTTGCATTAATGGATGGTTGGTAAATAAATTATCCTTTTATTAACTTCTGCATTGAAAGTTTTAACATGTGCATTAAATGGGAAGACAAGCTTATCCTAATTCTGAAATATATTCACCTATTTAATCATCAGTCCAGCTTTAAATATCAGGATAATAAACTCAGTTCACAAAACACTTCAATAAATCACAAAGTGCTTGTTTGGACAGACAATTGTTGCAACATTTTAAGGTTCAATTCTAGGAGCAGCATTTGTAAAACAATTACAAAGAATACATACGATTTAACATTGGGACTACTGAGCTTTTGAAGTTTGCTGAACTTGGTTAATTCCTTGCAGAGGCTTCATTATCAGGTTAAGCACCATCATTGGTATATGGGAGTTTGGAGAGTTGATTGGGATATGACTTGTTCTTTGATTAGGGAATAAAGCAATTATTTTTTCCTTGTTTATTTATCTGGTGATGGTTCCTTGCTAATCTATTGGTTGATAGAGAGAAGGTGCTCTAAGCTGTCTGTTTCCTTCCGACTTTAGGTTGCATATATACATATTTATATTTAATAGTGTGTCTATATTTATTAGATGCCTTCTTTATAGGTTATCTGGACTATACATGTAGAGTATTCATATTTTTGCTTAAAACATTTGTACAACTGAACAAATCTCTCTGCTTCAGATCTTGAATTTGGCTTAGATTTTTCAGCCCATAAAATGCTGTATCCATAGAGGTAAAGGTAAAAGGTTTCCCTTGCACATATGTGCTAGTTATTCCTGATTCTAGGGGGCGGTGCTAATCTCCGTTTCAAAGCTGAAGAGCCAGCGCTGTCCGAAGACGTCTCCATGGTCATCTGGCCGGCATAACTAAACGCTGAAGGCACATGGAACACTGTTATTTCCCCACCAAAGGTGGTTCCTATTTTTCTATTTGCATTTTTACATGCTTTCGAACTGCTAGGATGGCAGAAGCTGGGACAAGTAATGGGAGCTCATTCCGTTACGTGGCGCTAGGGATTCGAACTGCCAAACTGCTGACCTTTCTGATCAACAAGCTGAGCCTCCTAGCCACTGAACCACCGTGTCCCGCTGTATCCATAAGATTACAATATTTTCTCTTTTTTTTAATTTTAAAAAAGCGATTTTTGTTTCATAACATGTGGTGATAATAAAAGAACGCAATAAGGATAGTACCATTTTCTGGTCTGTAATTGCCGCAAGGAGAACACAGCTTCACTTAAGGCAATAGCATCATTACAGGAACAACATAACATAATGTGCACGTATTTTAAAGGCCTACAAGAATGATAGATGAAAAATGCTAATTCCTGATGCCTAAAGAATGTTATTGCAACATAAAGGTCATTTCTTCAATCTTGTGGAACATCCTCAGCTGAGAATGGTAAATTAAAAACTTTCGCTGCAACAAAGACATACACATGTAGACCCAGGCAAAAAAAAATTTAAATTCTTCATCAAAGTTGATTACTAGAATTGTAATGGAAAGCCTAGTTTCAATAATAACTTTAAAAAAATGAAACACTCATGAACCTCATCACTAAAGGCAGTATGAAAGCTAAACTAAAGAGATGCATTTTGACATCCTTTCTAAAAGAACAGAGAGACTTGGGGCCAATCACAATTCCATCCCACTGTTTAGAAGTAATTAAAGAGAGGGCCTCCCATGAAGAAGAAAAAGTCTGGGGAGATTAATTATGAGAAAAGTGAGGCAATAAAAATCCATGCCTTAAGCTTGAGTCATGTATAAACCCACATTTAAAAGCTAAGAAATGAGGACTGAGAAGCCCTTAAATCATCATGATATTTGACGTACAAATTCTACTTTCCTCCTATCCATTCATCTAGTTAATTCCTCATTCAAAGACTGTCTTCAAATTTCCAAGCCTAATCTGTATTGGAATGAAAAGTTTAATGAATGTGATGAGAATGATATTTTGCTCAATCGTAATCTACCCGATAGAGGAGCTGATCCAATCTTGTGGATCAGGAATGGGGAATTAAACCAGGATAGGTTGACTATGATGATACAAACACAAACACAAGCACTCTCCTGAACAAGTTGCACCCAGGATGGCATCTGCAGGAACATCACAACAGCTACTCTTTGATTCCCGGGTGATTCTAATCAGAAAATGCAGGATTTCAAATCACATAAAGTAGGCATATACTGTAACATAGCATGGATCTAGATCAGTGGTGTCAAATTAGCATTGTCATGGCGGCGTCATGTGACATATCGTGACTCTCACCCTTCACTAAGCCAGGTGTGGGCATGGCCAGTGTGTGATGCATCTGTAAAATGCTAGTTAAGGTTGGAATGTATTCCACCAAAATGTTTGTTCAGAGTGCCTTTTCAAAATGCTGATACAACTGACCAGATCACACCAACCTTTTCTATTGCAAAATCAGGAAAAATAATTTGCTTAACTTTTACAATTTATCTAGGATACTTCCATTGAGCAAAGCTCTCCTGAACCATGAGGAATAAGCCAGAGAAAATAGAGAGGGAAACCAGCTGGATGGGATTGGAGATGAAAATCTGGAACAGTGTTGCCTGTGGTACGATCTAAGCACAGTACACAAACTTATCTGCTACAATGTCTTACCTGTCAATGACTTCTTCAGCTTCAACTTCAATAATACACGGGCAAACATTTGATACAAACTCAAGGTAAACTGCGCCAAACTCGACTACAGAAAATACGACTTCAGCAAGAAAGTGGTCAATGCCTGAAATGCCCTACCTGACTCCATTGTTACATCCTCAAACCCCCACAGCTTTAATCTTAAACTGTCTACCATGGACCTCACCCCATTCCTAAGAGGTCCGTAAAGGGGGCATGCATAAGGGCATCATCATGCCTACCATCCCTGTCCTACTGTCCCCATTTATTTGTATTCATTTCTTTCATTCATATCCATGTTTATATTTATACCTGCTATCTTGTACATGTTTGCCAAACTAATAAATACAAATATAAAAAAATAAAATAAAACAGAAAATATTTTTGCATGAATTTGCTTAAGTTAACTTAGGGTTCAAACAATGGCTGTAGTGTCTCCAAAATATCTGGATGTTGCTTTAGTCTATCAAAATCAGCAGATTGCCTGCAAGTGTTTGATTTTAGGAATAAAGCCATATCTATGCTTTCAGTAGGCTACGCTTCGTCTACATTTTTTATTTATCATAAACTTGACTCACAATTTTCCCCTCTGGTATGCCATGCAATTCTCTGCTGAGGATGCCACTGCTATAGGGGGGAATAAAACTATATGCAATGGCACAGTGGGTATCAGTTTCCCTTTGGCATGTGATGAAGAATAGACTTACTGAATCTGAGCCAAGCTTGCATTTGATGACTAGAAAGAGCCGAAAGCTCATAATTCTTTGATGAATTGCAGAAAATACTTCAAGGATTATATTTAGACAGATAAGATGTATTATTCTATATGAAAATCGTGAGCTGAACAGATGGGTCTCACACCATCTGATGTATCAGCCATGGGGTTGTGAGTATCTCTATACATGAATATGTCTTATCTGGTTTTCAATCAATCAGAATAGCGATGGAAGGGACCTTGGAGGTCTTCTAGTCCAACTCCTTGCTCAAGCAGGAGACTGTATACCATTTCAGATAGGTGGGCTCCTCCAGTAATGAAGCATCCACAACTTCTGAAGGCAAGCTGTTCCACTAGCTAATTGTCCTCATTATTAGGAAGTTTTTTTCCTTAATTCCAGGTTGCTTCTCTCCTTGATTAGTTTTAATCCATTCTTATCTTGCCCTTCTGGTGCTTTGGAGAATAAATTGATCTCCCTCTTCTTTGTGGCAGCCCCTCAAATACTGGAATACAGCTATCATGTCACTCTCATTATTATTGTTGTTGTTGTTATATGGTTAATCTTTGGTGAGATTCACAGCCTTTGGGGCTGGTTGGTAGCTCAACAGGGTCCACATGATCGTGAAGAGTTGGATATGATTTAGTGACTGAACAACAAAAACAAAAATTGCCTAAGAAGCTTCCATATTCTTGTCAGCTCATACGAAAAACAAGTTGTTGGTTGGTTGACCAACCTCTTCTTCTTCTTGTGCCGTACCCATCATCGGATGTTGGCGATCATGTGGGAAATTCTATTTTTGTCAACAGCCACACAAAGCTGCTGAGCTTTGTCCAAACCAGTCCCTTAGGTTTTGAAGCCATGATGTTCTTCTTCTGCCTGGACCTCGTTTGCCTTCAATTTTTCCTTGGAAGATTAAGTGAAGGACGCCATATTTTTCTGGGTGTCGCATCCCATGTCCAAAATACTCTTAACTTTAGCTTTTTAATGACTTTGATGATTTCCCTTTGCTTTCCCCAGAGGCTTATCACCTCAACTTTTTTTAGTATTAGTTAAAAGTTAAAAGTCAACTTTTAACTAATACTAAAATAGATTACAATATGACATCATGTAAGGCAACTTCTAGTTTTCCTAAACTATGGGAAATATGGGAAAAGCCTAACCCACATCACATTCATTTCCTGTTGTAAACATAAGGGAGAGCTTTTCCAGAAATGGTATCATTACAATACAATATAATAGCAGAGTTGGAAGGGACCTTGGAGGTCTTCTAGTCTAACCCCTTGCCTAGGCAGGAAATCCTATACCATTTCAGACAAATGGCTATCCAGCATCTTCTTAAAGATTTCAAGTGTTGGGGCATTCACAACTTCTGGAGGCAAGCTGTTCCACTGATTATCTGTTCTAACTGTCAGGAAATTTCTCCTCAGTTCTAAGTTGCTTCTCTCCTTGATTAGTTTCCACCCATTGCTTCTTGTTCTACCCTCAGGTGCTTTGGAGAAGTGTTTTGGACGGAGGTGGGAAGGGAGCTTTAGGTCTGAAATGATATCTTTCCTTAGAGGCTGCTCTGGTACATTAGAGCTAATCAAGAAGCTTCATTCTTCTCCTAAGGGTTTAAATAATGGAAATGTTTTTTTTAAAAATCTTGCTATGACCCCAAACTAAAAGCAAAAAAAGTAGGATGATTGAATAATTAGCAGTCACTATTCTTTCAAACGACTCCTTTGGAGATTTATGCAGAACAGCCATAGTCTACACTACTTTGATGTCTACATTTTTCTTCTGCCCCCTTGTAATGGAATATAGCTTTTCATGTATTTTGTGACAATAAATCTATTATTCTTTATGGTACCTTAAGGCTTTCTGTTGTTGCTGCTGTTGTTTTGCTGACTACTGATTACTTTAATTTAATTAGCAATTGTTTGATCATTTTATTTAAAGCTTGCCTTAAGTATTTTTTTAATGTCTATTTTTGTTATAATTTAGTTAGTCTCCTCAGGTTTCTGGTGCCTGTTCTTCCTTCTTTTCTTTTTTTTAGGGAATTTGAAAAGGAAGGCTATATTTTTGAAAACAACACAACCTTGTCTAATACCACCACGAAAACAGTGCTACTGCCATGGCAAACAGCCATGGCATTGTTTTATCCAGTGCACAACCTATGGTTTCTGACCTTTACAACTGGTGAAGAGGGTGCTATGGGGCTTAGTTAGCTAAGCAACTTATTGTGCAAACTTTCAATTTGTATCTCTCTGCCATACTGAACATAGAATTAAACACAGAATTAAATTGCAAAGATAAACAATAAAGATTAAAACTGCAAATCAATACATAAACATCTGAAACTGAAGCCAAAACACAATACAACCGACCTTCAAATCATTTATTTGATAGGGTCAGTCAACATACTGGCTAGATGCCTGTAGGAAAAAGACAGGTTTTTAAAACCATATGGAAAGCCAGCATCAATGAAGGCTTCTGAATCTCAGGAGATATATTAACCCAAATGGCATATCTCCTGCATTCCATCCTATGACAGTATCTCATAGAAGAAATCTGAAACATTGCATTCTGTTGGCTCTTGAAAATTAGGCAGATATAATCAGAGATAGGTGTTAGGCCTGTAGCCATCTTTTCTTTTGGATCTTTGGCCTGCCACACTTTCTATTATTCTACTATGCATTTTCTATTGTGGGTAAATGGGAGAGGGGTTGTAGGAGTGAGATGTGTTGTAGCCATAACAGAGTTCTTTCTAGAGAGCCAAGGTCATCCTTTGTCTTTGCACCTCTGCACCTGACCGGAACTGGATGGGAGGAACTGCCAGCATGGCAGTGGAAGATTGGATCATGTGATGGACTTGTGGGTGTGGGGGCAAGATCTTGAACTTTCAACTAGGTGGGGAAAACTGGGAAGTTTTCCGATTTGGGTTTTCCCAGACGTGCCAACATGGCTCTCTTAATACATTGGAACTTTGAGCAATACTTTGCCTTGGACTCTGGTTTACTTTTGGGTGCTATCTGGAACCCTGACAATAGGCAGTCTCACAACCACCTTAGCTTTATGTCATGAAGGGCTTTTTAAGTGGGTGATGACCATCAAATTCCACCTAGAAAAGGCACCCAGCTTATAAGAAGCCAGTCCAGTCTGTGAAGTGGTGATCTTACATGGTTTTACTAAGGTGAATCTAGAACTATGGAGGACACCAATTTAAGTTTGTACAGTCTTCAAAACACCTTATGCAGCGTGAAATAGCAGTCCAAATGAGAGATAAATAAGGAATGAGTAAACACTATGCAGGACCTTTAAATCCACAAAGCCATTTTTTTAAAAAAGATGGGAGTTTTTTTTTTAAAAAAAGAACAACACTCCATCACAAAGCAGGAATCTTTTAGGTCACCATAGTTGAAATTACTGCAGGAATTAAAAGAGCAGCTACAGGTGAACTTCCACTTACAGCGATTCATTTAAGCAACCATTCAATGTTACAACAGCACTGGGAAAAAAAGTGACTTACAACTGATCAGAATCTAGCCATTTGGCAACTGAGAGGTATTTATAATATTTGCAGCATCCCAGGGTCATATGATCACTGTTTTTTAACTTTTCCCAGTTGGCTTCCAACACACACAGTTAATGGGGGAAACCAGATCTGTTTAACAGCTGCATGTCAACCATGAAGTTGACCTGACCGAAGCCATTTTTGACTGCTTCATTGTTGCCATACACTGGAGCTGAGCGATAGGGAGGGGGGGCTGAGATAGAGGGGAATCTGAAGCCAAAACAACATATTTTCTCTTGGGAACCAAGGATATTCTCACATCTGGTCGGAGGAATGTGGAGTGATGCTACCTGGGTGCCAGTCCACAGTGTGATTGGACCAAGGGACTGATTGTTTTGGGAAAGTATAAAAACATTTTCTTTTAATTAGGTGACAACTGTGGGACACTTCAGAGTCGGCTTTCACCAGACATGTGCCAATATGATAATTGCAATAGAAGTATTCTTGGAGGAACTTACCTGCCTTGGAGTTTTGCTTGCTACAGGTTTATTACTTGGAACCCTGACACTGCATGATTCACTTAAAAATTGCAATGATTTGCTTTAACAACTTTTAGCAAAAAGGTAGTAATATCAGGCGTAACTCACCTAAGAGTCACCTTGTTTACCAATGGAAATTCTGATTCCAATTGTGTTGTAAGTCAAGGACTATCAAGCGCTCAATGCTATAGGTAGTTCTTGACTTAACAACTATTCATTTAGTGACATTCTGAATTGCAGCACTGAAAAAGTGACTTACGTCTGTTTTTCACACTTATGATGGTTGCAGCATCCCTATGGTCATGTGATCAAAATTTGGATGCTTGGCAACTGGTTCATATTTATGATGCTTACAATGTCCCAGGCAGGGGTAAAAACCAGCAGGTTCTGACAGGTTCTGGAGAACTGGTAGCAGAAATTTTGAGTGAAATTTCAAATACCACCTCTGGCTGACCCCAGAGTGGGGTGGGAATGGAGATTTTGCAGTACCTTCCCCCAAGAGTGGGGAGGGAATGGGGATTTCGCAGTATCCTTCTCCTGCGATGCCCACCAAGCCACCACCACTGAACTGGTAGTAAAATAAAATTGAATTTCACCACTGGTCCCAAGGTTATGCGATTATCTTTTGTGACCTTCTGACAAGCAAAGTCAATGGGGAAGCCAGACTCACTTCACAACTTTATTATTAACTTAACAACTGCAGTGATTCACCTAACAACTGTGACAAGAACTTTGCTGCAAAATGGGGGCAAAACTTACTTAACAACTATCTTTACTTAGCAACTGTGTCATAAATTGGGGCAAACTCACTTAATAACCATCTTGCTTAGCAACAGAAATGTTGAGGTCAATTGTGGTCTTAAGTCAAGGAGTGAGTCCCTGTATACCTGTGGTGGGTGGCAGGTGGTATGCCCCGGTACGGGCGTACCGGTGCCTGCTGGAAGCACCGGGTACCCTTTCTGGTACAGTGCTCCAGAGGGCCCACCTGCCTGCCCTCCAGCTGTCCTTACCTGAATTTGAACTGTTTGGTGCTTCCGCACATGGCACATAGCGCACGGCACCTGTGCAACACTCCGTCAAACAGCTGGAGCATAACGGAGGCATCATGGAGCATCTCAGGAGGTAAGGACGCATGCGCGTGCTGCTTGTGTGTGTGTGCACGCTGTGCACATTCATGTGGTGTACACCGGGTGCTTTTGCACTGTACCTGTTGCAATGGGATCCAGAACCCACCACTGCTGTATATTAATCTGCTGTAAGCTACCAGTGGGCATTTTGCTTAAGACCACTGAAACTGACAGTGCTTCCATACAATGTAAACCAAGTTGACTTGTTTTATTTACCCCAAATGTAAGAAGGCATTCCACTTTCAGACTTACATATCTTCCCAGTATTTTAATCCTGTAATAATATTAAATTCCAGTTATCATCCCCCCCCCAATCCTTTTCTTTTGGTTTTGTCTCGTTCTGAGTCCTCTTTTCTCAGCTTATGTGAAAGCCATTCCATCTACTTTTCTTCCATTATCCTAAGTACTTAAATTTCATTTTCAATGAAGCAGGCCTTAATGAATATTTATGAATAGGTCCTGCAGTGTTCACTCAATGTGTAGACTTCCCCCTCGCAGCGGGCTGCAGCTTTACATTATGCTTTTTATTACTAAAATGTTAGCCATACAAATCAATGTCACAATGAAGAAAATAAGAAAATAACAGCTTCTCCTGTAAATTTAACACTTTCGTCAGAAGAGTTTCATCCATCACAGGGCTACAGGGCCCAGATTGCACTTTTAAAAATGTGAGACATTTGAGCTTTAAAACATCCCAGTTCCTAAAAATTTTACTTCTCAACCGCATCCTATAAAACACAAGGAAAGTGACTGAAGAGTTGCTGAAGGGATTTCTATCTGCTTACATTTTTTAAAATATATATATAGCAATAGCAATATAGCAATAGCAGTAGACTTATATACCGCTTCATAGGCCTTTCAGGCCTCTCTAAGCGGTTTACAGAGAGTCAGCATATTGCCCCCAACAATCTGGGTCCTCATTTTACCCACCTCGGAAGGATGGAAGGCTGAGTCAACCCTGAGCCGGTGGGATTTGAACCGCTGAACTGCTGATCTAGCAGTAGCCTGCAGTGCTGCATTTAACCACTGAGCCACCTTGGCTCCTCATTATATATATAAATTATACTCTAAAATTATTTCCTAAAGTTGTCAAATTTCAAAAAGAAAGTTCTTCAACTAGTTGAGACAAGGAGAGAAATAAAAACTTCATGTGAAAAAAAATCCCTACTTTAAATATGATTAAATGCTACCTTCCTGTAAAGATACATAAAAAGCAGCCACATTTCTGAGAAAAATGTGAATTGTGAAAATCCTTCCATATTATGGATAGATATTGCAAGAGGTATAGACAAGAAGTTAGACACACTGTTTATTTAGTCCTTCTAAACTTGGCCTAAAATGGGGCATGGGGGGTGTTGCACATAAGCGTGGGGGCAGGGGGAGCATGGGGGGTTTGTGTGTGCATGCACAGGGGGACTAGGCGCCTTGCATTGTGGGTGTGGGCACACATGTACGCAATTTCGGCACCGGAGGACAAAAAGGTTAGCCATCACTGGGGTAGGAGTGGGGTGCGGGAATCTTCTTCCTAATCTACTAACCACTTCTAACAGCCAATCACAGAGAAGGTGGCACCTCAAAGAATTTAGGCACAGAAGATTTCAGATTCATCATTTTGAAAGTCTGCATTTGTACCATGCGGTTTAGTTCACACTTTCTCACTTCTGTATAAGATGAGGCATGTTTGTATCATATAGTTTCTACCAGGGGTGGGTTTCGACCGGTTCGCACCGGTCCCTGCGATCCGGTTGGTCGCCGAACCCGGAAGTAACTTCCGGGAACGGCGAAGGCCCCCCCCCCGCGCCCGCCCGCACACCCGCGCCCGCTCCTTACCCGTTTTTTTCGAATTTCGCGCTTTCCACGCATGCGCAGAACGCCTGCGCGATCCTCCAGGAGCAGCTGGAGCATCGCGCAGATGCTAGTGCGCATGCACGTGCCACGTGCACGCGGACGCCGTGTGTGTGCATGCGCGCGCCGCGTGCATGCGTGAGGACGCCGCCAGCCTCGTTCCAACCGATCCGGTTGGAACGGGGCGAGAAACCCACCCCTGGTTTCTACCTCAAGACTGTTGGATAAACACATTTCCTGCCACCAACTTGTTTCCATTTTTAAACCTATTTTTATTACATTTTAAAAACAAACATTAAAAGACAAAGTAACCTAGAAGAAGAAGAAATGGAAAGGGAATAGTAAGTAGGAGATGTTAAAAAGTGACCAAAAAAATTGCATTAAACAAATATATAACAAAAGTGATCTCAAACTTTTTTCAGTGCAGAAATAATAATATGTTACAGCAACTTTTCTCTAAGTTTAAATGAATAATACCAATGTTTAAAATGTCTTAAAATACTAATAATCAACACTAAAAACCAATATTTGTTTTATATTCTTGTCTTAATTTTAACCCAACACACAATAAATTATCAAACATGGCTACCCATACATTGGAAAAAACCAAATATTTCTCTAGTCAAATCAGATCTAATCATCAAATCTCAAAGTCAAAAATTGATTTTTCTCTTTATCTTGTAAGAAATCTACCAGTGGTCTATATGTTATGAGAAATTTAATCAATTTATTTTCCCTAAGCGAATTATTTAACCAACTTGTTACTTTATTGGTGCAGAATAGAGGGGGAATCACTTGATGGCTTCATCATCTCTATTTTTGTACTGCTAAGTATATAAAGGGATTAAAGGAGGAGTAATGTAAAGCCAACTCTTTGAGGTTGCTCATAATAAATACACCCTGCATCAGAAGTGGTATTCAGCAGGTTCTGACCAGTTCTGAAGAAACGGTAGCAGAAATTTTGAGTAATTTGGAGAACCGGTAAATACTCCCTCTGACTGGCCCCGCCCCATCTATTCTCTGCCGCCTGAATCCCAGCTGATTGGGACAAAATGGGGATTTTGCAGTATCCTTCCCCTGGAATGGGGTGGGAATGGAGATTTTATAGTATCTTTCCCCTGCCATGCCAACCAAGCCACGCCCACAGAACTGGTAGTAAAAAGTTATAATCCCACCACTGCCCTGTATGGTTTTCATTGACTCCTTTCTCCGATTTTGCCACTGGTTTAGGGTTTCCTGATGTTGAATATTTAACATGGATGGAAGAATGAACGAATGGCTGAACGAATGGATGGACGGACGGACGGATAGACATTCATTCATTCATTCATTCATTCATTCTAATATGCTTCCTTTCATTCCGTGCAGAGAAAACTACTTACATACAGTACTTTTGTTTAAGAATACATTTACTTTTGCCATAGTGAGTGTGCTTACTTCATACATTTCTTTAGATTTTTTTTTATTAATTGCATAGTGGATGATGTCAACAAAGGCAGGCTGCCAAGGTTAATGTGAAAATTCAAAGAACATTAATAATCAGTCACAATATGGGATGTCCTGCCCATCACAAATAAATAAATTAGATTTAAAACCAGGATGACAATTAATCCCATAATGGTTATGCTGATATTAGGAAATGTCTTGCATTGCTCTGATTACTGTTGATAGTGATTGATACTGTGCATTTATTTGTAGTGTGCTTATGCTTAGTTTCTGAGTATGCATTACATTCTTTTTTACCTGTAGCCTGCTTAGTTATAGGCATACATTAAGCGTTAAAAACCTATTGCCATTTCTGTGCTGACATCACAAAACCTGCAGTGCCATTTATCTTTCCTCTGGTGTTCTATGGATGATCATGAGATTGACATTAGCAGTGATAAGCACTGCCGATAGGAAATTATTTTACAAAATCAAATTTGTCTGGAGAACATTTCATGGAAATAAATTTATTTGGGAATACATGTTATATACAACATTTGAGAACTGGAGTTTTTAACAGTCAATGCGCTTTTCAAATAGAGAGTTATTTAAAGTTACAACTGCCAAAACATCTTAGTGAGATATTTATGCGAGGGAGATTCAAACAGCTTGACGCAAAAGTCAGATATGGAAGATTCAAAAAAGCATAACAAAGAATGTTCTTTCTGCACCAACTCAGGAAGCTGAAACTGCCCAAGGAGCTGCTGATACAGTTCTACAGAGGAATTACTGAGTCTGTCATCTGAACCTCCATAACTGTTTGGTTTGGTTCTGCAACCCAAGACAGACACAGACTTCAGAGGATAATCAGAACTGCAGAAAAAAGCAATTGCTGCCAACCTGCCTTCCATTGAGGATATGTACTCTGCACGAGTCAAAAAGAGGGCTATGAAAATATTTACAGACCTCTGGCATTCTGGACATAAATTGTTTCAACCCCTACACTCAAAACGAGGCTATGCAGCACTGCACACTAAGACAAAGAACAGTTGTTTTTTTCCCGAACACCATCACTCTTCTAAACAAATAATTCTCTCACCATTGTCAAACTATTCACTAAGGCTACATTACTATTACTATTAGTCCTCTCATTGTTCCTATCACCCACCTCCTCCCACTTATGACTGCATGACTGCATGGTTGCAACTTTGTTGCTTGTATCCTTATGATTTATATTGATATTGACAGTTTCCTGATTGCTTATTTGCACCCTATGATACGACTATCATTAATGATATGACTATCATTAAGTGTTGTAAGTTAAGTGTTGATTCTTGACAAATGTATCTTGTCTTTTTATGTACACTGAGAGCATATGGACCAGAGACAAATTTATTGTGTGCCCAATCACACTTGGCCAATGAAGAACTCTATTCTATTCTATTCTATTCTATTCTATTCTATTCTATTCTATTCTATTCTATCTTATCCTATCCTATCCTATCCTATCCTACTCCCTATAATGGACGTCTTTGCATTTGCGGAGCGGCAGAGGTAGAAGATCTGGCTCACATCCTATTTGACTGTTGCCTGTATAAGAGGGTGAGAGATAGGTCTATATACGAAACAAATGACCCATTGGCCCATATCAAAACAATTTACCTTACATGCAGCCAGAATCTGAAAATAACATTTAACACAGCACAGTACCTGAGCAAAATGGTTCAGCTGAAAGTAGCATATGTGGAACTGATTGGGATAGTTTGTAGGGATAATACTGAAATATAATTTTATCGTATTTTATTTATCTATATATTAAATTATTGTATTTTACTCCAATTTCATTTTAAACTGTATTTTATCCAATTCCATTGTAAACTGTTTTTTTATCAGATTTTTTTTAATAATACTTTTAGTAATTCTGGGACTTTGCACTTTAAAGTAAACTTTTTTTTTCTTTTTTCTGTAAGTGTGTTTTATTTTCCATTTTCATTTTCGTACAGTCACACATATACTGTACAGAACCGGGGCCATATAACATTAAACAATAAACACAGCCATTCCTCTTGTCAATAATACCCCCCAAAATAGAAACCCAATGTACCTCTTCGACCCTCCATACACCCTTTCTTTCGCCCCCCTCCAACTTTCCATCTTCCCACCATCATTTCCCTCTACTCTACTTCCCCTTCCCCTCTACCACACCTCTCTCCCAATACACTCCCTCCCTTCCTTCTCACCCTCCCTCCAATCCTCTCTCCCACCCTCTCTATCCCTCTTTCTTCTATCCCTCTACTCCTCCCTTCGGTGTATTTCTACTATCTATTAATATATTCAGCTTGTCCTATTTTTACACTGGAATTAAAGAGCAACAGTATACAAGTGCAATCGCGTTACTTTAAAATCTAACATATACTATATATCCCCCCTCCCCCCTAAGACCCCACCTCCCTTCCCCCCCCCCTGACTTCCCAGAGCCCGTACTCGGTGTAGATTTTAAAGTAAACTAACAGTCAAAAGATTGACCTTGGACCTGGGAGACACCTGTTTCAATCTTCTTTCAACCATAGAAACTAAGCATGTTACTTTGCTCAGGCAGTAGGCCAACAAGCAGCATTGTCACCTTGGATTAAATACAAAGCTATGCTACTGGAATAAAAGTGAGATGTAAGTCAAATAAACAGATGCTTTTGCTTCAAATGGCCTCTAGTGCTTGAGGAGAAGAATCTTTTTGGGGAACAAAAAACAGACCTGTACATGAAATCTTTGAAATAATCTTGTTAAACCAAACCTGCATGGGTTTGTCACAGATCATTGTCACAGTTAGAACATTTTTACTTGTAATCGTGTCATGGATAAGTCCTTAGAAACCCTATTACTTTTGCAAGTAAATAGCATTTCATGCTGATTTCTTTATTGGGAAAAAAAAAAAGGAATTATGACTTAGGGCCAAAGATTTGATGCAGGGAGATTTCCTTGAACCTGTTTTTTCCATTTATAATTTCAACTAAATATTGAGCTACTCAGTAACTATGAAAAGCTTCAGACTTTCTGGTCCAAGTTATTGAGGGGTGCAGTAGCTCTCTTCATATCCTAAAGCTAATCAATACATTCTGGGAAATCTTTAGCAAAAGGCAGAAAATGTGAAGCATGATATTAATTTCACAAAAGGTTAAAGTTAAACTCTTTTTGCCAGCATGATAATCAGGGATTGTATTCACTTACTTTCCCTACCAGTTCACAAATGTGAGCGCACCTGCCACCTCCGCGCATGCACACAGCCTTCCATGCATGCGCGTTTGTTGAAAAAAGGGCCTAAATGGGACACCATAGAGCTGGGGTGAGTGGGCGGGGCCACCCACGATTTCCGCTATTAGTTTGGGCAAACCAGTACGAACCGGTATGAACGGGGAGAATACCACCTCTGATGTTAATGCTATTCAAATATTGAGGTCCCTTTATCTTTATTTTTTTAAAAGGCAGGCTTAAATTTATGAGACATTTCCTACATCCCAACTTTTGCAGCCCTAATATTTAACAGTTATCGTAAATTAAACCGATAAACAAAACATATTTAAAAAGAAAGTTTATTTAATTATTGTTTTGGCCCACTGAATCTCAATATTTGCCAAGTATGAAAAATGCTACAATTTAGTTTTTTTTTAAATGAGCCAGGAGAATTACATAAAAACAGGTTTCTGATATCTCTATTGTACGGAAACATATCTTTCATCTCAGGGACAATAGAAAAAATCAATAAAGTTCTGATCTCTTTCTGATTTTTGAAATGCAAAAAAGATGAATAATCCATTTAGAAGAAAATAACTTCTTTGAAACAAAGTCATCACATGTGGAGGTACATTTCAGCAGCTTGCTTAATGAGACCACTGTGAGACCCTCTGTACCAAATTAAAATCAGTAACTCGCTTTGTCGTCCTATCTCATAATGTCCCCTCAGTTCCAAACTACCTCCATTCATCTGTGAATCGTCAAACAATTTTTTTGGGGTGGCTTCACTTTATAGAATGTGCCTAGGTTCTTTGAGGTGTCACCTCCTCTTTGACTGAATATTAGCAAATGCTTCATAAATAAATCTAACAGCCAAAGTCCTTTAACATGGCAACACCCAAAAGCTAGGATGAATTTTGATCAGTGGAGAACAGAGTTACTGCTCTGTGAGAACCCGTGTCATATTTCAAGCTGTCGTAATATCACTCAGTGTGCTTTGGCTCACATGTACCAAACAATAAGTGCCTAATAGAGCTGTAGGCTGGATTGAAAAAAAAAATACTATATGGTTTGTTTGTTTGTTTGCCCCTATATCAGTGATGGTGAACCTTTTTTGGCACCAAGTGCCCAAATTGGAGCACGCGCATGTGCCGAAGCCCCAGAAATTCGAAGATCAGCTGCCCGACGTGCTTGTGCATGCCAGAAACTAGAAGAGCAGCTGGTGACGGCACACGTGCCCACAGAAAGGCTCTGCGTGCCACCTCTGGCACGTGTGCCATAGGTTTGTCATCACGGCTCTATATCTTCTTCTTAGAGGATTCAGTGTTGTGTTCATAAAACTCACCTGACCAGGTCAATGACAAGCCAGAGAATGTGATCCTTTTTAATTTTAGTTTGCAGTAATCTTAACCTTTAATCTTTGAGGGTGATACATTCAGACGGTGTGATTAGTTTAGTTTACTGTGCATGAGAGATGAATCTAACCCATTTTAGTCCATAACTTCATTGCTCATACTGGTTGGTCAAATGTCACCTACAAGAAAACAATAAAACACTAGCATATCATCCTCTCTTGTTACAGGCATTTTGTGCCCCCAACTCAGAAGAAACTCCAATTTTTGAAGACTAATAGCTCTTTATACACCAGTCTGTGCATACTTCTAATGTCTATTAGTCTCTAACCAGATATTATAGAATAGAATAGAATAAAAAATAGAATAAAATAGAAAATAGAATAGAATAGAATAGAATAACAGAGTGGGAAGGGACCTTGGAGGTCTTCTAGTCCAACCCCCTGCTTAGGCAGGAAACCCTACACCACTCCAGAAAAAGTACAATATGTATTTGTTCCTTTAACCATAAAACAGGTAGTCCTCGATTTAGAACCATTTATATATTGACCGTTTGAAGTTACAATAGCATTGGAAAAAAGTGGCCTATGACCATTTTTCATACTTATGACCTTTGCAATATCCCCGTGGTCACGTAAACAAAATTCCGACGCTCGGCAACTGGTATGTATTTATGATATTTGCAGTACCCTGGAGTTATGTTATCACCTTTTTAGCAGAAGTTTTGGGCTCAATTATGTCGAGGACTGCCTATAATGCCAAAATAACAAAGCATTCAGGGTAAGGTTACAAGTTCCATCATGCTGGTTGTTCTGACCTAGGCTTCCCCAGCAGCATGAAGCCGAATCCTTGTCCCAATAAACCCCTTTTATTTAATTGACAGTGAATTCCTCTCCAGCAAAGTCCTGGCCCACAGTCTTTCAAGATAGTTCACAATTATCGACTTTATCAGGCTTGGAGGGTGGCCAGGCCGATATCTTTCAGAGGCCGCAATACTTGGCAAGAATGCAGAAATTAACTAATTGTCTCCTGCAAACACTCCCCCCCTTTCGCTCCTCTTTTATTCCTTATGGGAGGGGCCATTCACCCTCCACCTGTGGTCTTAATCCCAAGTCGACACTTGTTCCTTAGCTGTTCCCTTCATCTGGAAACTCTGCACATGGGGAACAGGCTCCAACTGTTTGTCTGCCTCACTGATGTCTGACTCCGAAGGCATCTGGTAATTGTCAGATGGCCCTGGCCCCTTCTCTGCCTCCGACACAGAGCCCTCATCAAAGCCTTCTCCAGACTCCAGGAATGCCCCATGTTCCTCCCCAACTTCCTCACTGTCAGAATCTGCTGCCAGATCCATTGGCCACTGGCGGATCACAACACTGGTGTTGCAACTTAGCATATAAGTACAGAAGACACAAAGTTTACACATATTTCATTTGTTCCTCCTTGTGCCCTTCCTTGAGTGTCCACAATTCAAACCCACTCAACCCTATCCGAGCCAGCAGCCATAACCATGTCCTACAGTAATGGCTTCCCTTTGTCTATCTTAAATTTTCTTGTAATCAGTTTCATTGATTGTCTCTTGATTCCCCTATTTATTGTACCCAATTATAGGAAGCATTTTATAAGTCCTTGCCTTCTTCTTCCCTTGTCTTTAAGGTTAGTTCTCCGCTCTCTCATCTGCATCTCCATCCTTGAGCATTGGCTTTTTTCACTTTTCTTTTCCTAAAGGGAATCTGTATAATTTTGGCTTCATGCTGTCCCTCTGCTGTTCCTGTTTCTAATTTGGGAATTTTTTTCATCAGCATGACCAGTTCAGCCCGTCTTTAAATAAAAACTCATTTTTCAGGGTAACTTCTAAAGATGGAACTGAAGTATTACTTCCTTCACACGCATGCTTTGTTATCTAGATTAAATAACCCTGGTCAGCCATGCTTTGCTTCTACTAATTTGATCAATGGTATTTATTTCTGGACTATCTATAAAAAGCTGGTACAAGTCTGATCTCTAAGATAAATAAATCTGGGGTCAGAATTTCCTTAGCTCAGTGATTCTTGGACCACAGGGTGGTAGGCAGAGATTGTGGTTCACGATGGTGTGGTTAAATTTCAGCAGCAACTTATATAATTAGGCTAGCATGACTTTCTGTTTTTGTTCAACTAATCAGTAAAGTAGCCATGTTAAACCTCTGATTTTATTTTATTTTTTACAAAAATTAAAAAGGCCATCCCACCTCCAGTGATAAAGAGCTAGCAGAAGCATCAGATTGTTACTACCTTATTTGGAGTTTTCTTACTAATATCAACATCTTGCTACTGCATAAAATGTTGATACATGCGGACTAATTTTATTTTAGGACAGAGTTAACCTATTTTGGCTTTCCGCCAGTCTAGTTACACATTTTCCTATGATCAACCAGATTCACTGGTATATCTGAAAGACAAATTGTAACCATATTTGCAGTGCATAAATCTAGAAGATTGTTACACAGCTGCAGTGTTTCGAGTTTTTAATAGCTCCTTGCTGCCATCTGGAGGCCCTCTGGATTTCTGCAATCCAGATGTTGTAGCCTTCACAAAGTAATATCAGGATGGCTGCCCTTTGTAGTAAATGCTTTCTAAAATAGGAAGCAGAAGAAATCATGTTGCTGCCAGAAACAATGAAATGATTTTCATTGCTTAATCAGGGTCATTGAAATATGTTAAATATTCCAGGGGAGAGAGAGGGAAAAGTTAATTTTAAGCACTTACTGTCAGCGAGGCTGCATAAAGCATCTTGTTGAGATAAGGCAAAAATTCCTTTTCAGAACACTGCCCTCGAGACATTTGATTTAATGGATTACTCTATTAAACTGAGTTACTAAACATCTATCTTCCAAGCCTGTGATTTCTCTTGTGCACAATACGCAAACATGCAGAGTCATATTTCCTACTGACAACTTCCCTGAAATACCTTCCAGTCCTTTACTCAGTTTTGTGCATCTTGGAGACTCAATACACACACACACACACACACACACACACACACACACACACACAAACACACACACACCTCTCTTTCCTGCCCATAGAACTGTAAGTGAATTGCTTGGAGTTTATGTTCTTGCTAAAATAAGAAGTAAACCACATCCAAATTCCCACATGCCCCTGGCCAGGTGAGTCCTTAAAAAACTTCATCCCTCACACTGTTGAATTATTTATCAAAAGTTATATACAAACAAAAACTAAATAATGCCATTTGAGGTTTTTTCTCCACCCAGTAAGCACGGAGGCTAGAGGCAGACTGCCAATCTCACTGCAAAAAAATTTACCACCTTGCCAGAAATACAGATGGAATTTTACTCCCTATCCTGGAAAATATAGAGGTGGATATTATTCATTCTCAAAGAAGAATGAATAGTCAGGGAAACTGGGTTTTTTCCCCTTTCTTGTGAGTATCAGAATTTTGGTCAATAACAAAAATGGAAATGGTAATGTGAAAGATACGAAGCAGTGATACCACATTAATATCATTTTAGAATGCCTCGGTAAGGCCCCACTTGGAATAATGCATTCAGTTTTGTTCGCCACGATGTAGAAACGATGTGGACACTCTAGAAAGAGTGCAGAGAAGAGTAACAAAGATGATTAGGGGACTGGAGACTAAAACATATGAAGAACGATTGCAGGAACTGGGTATGTCTAGTTTAATGAAAAGAAGGACTAGGAGAGATATGATAGCAGTGTTCCAATATCTCAGGGGTTGCCACAAAGAATAGGGAGTCAAAACTATTCTCCAAAGCAGCTGAGGGTAGAACAAGAAGCAATGGGTGGAAACTAATCAACGAGAGAAGCAACTTAGAACTGAGGAGAAATTTCCTGACAGTTAAAACAATCAATCAGTGGAACAATTTGCCTCCAGAAGTTGTGAATGCCCCATCACTGGAAGTCTTTAAGAAGATGTTGGATAGCCATTTGTCTGAAATGGTATAGGGTTTCCTGCCTAGGCAGGGGTTGGACTAGAATACCTTCATGGTCCCTTCCAACTCTGCTATTGTATTCTATTGTATTGATATTAATAGTCCACTGATCCTGAGCTCTGATCAAAGCAGAGAACTACAAATTTGACCAACCAGGACTGATGGACAATTAATATCACTGCTTCATACTTGCAGTAATAGACTCAAGTTTACCAAACTATAATTTCTAATTAGCGATTCCTTTCCTTAGAAATTCAAAGCCAGGTTTGTATACTGACTTGCGCAACAAAGAATGCTATACATTCATTATCCTAGTCACTCCTTCCTCTATCTCCTTGTCATCGGTATACCCTGGAGGCTAGAAGAAAGATCAGAATAGTGAATGAAGGAAGTCACATTACATTGATTACAAGAAATCATCCCAATTTTCATACTAAAAAGTTTGGACTACAAACACTAGACCAATATACCAGAGCCTTTGGGGACTTTGATCTCAACATATATGGAGGCAATGGTGGGATACAGCCTGTTCAGGCCAGTTCAGGCAAACCAGTTGTCAAATTGCTGGCTGGCCCTACTCCTTCTTCTCCCACGCCTTCAGGAGTCCTCCCGCGCCTTATTTTGGCTCCCTAGTAAGTGCAGGGAGGCCTACTAGATACAAAATGGGGCATGGGGGTAGCGCAGGACCCCCCATGACCCATATTTGCTCCCAGGAGGCTGAAGGGAGGCCTACTCAGCCCAAAATGGGGCACCGTCCCCCCCAGCCCATTTTTGCTCCCAGGGGGGTGCAGGAGGCCGAGTTCTGCCTATCACACAGTTCTGCCTGGCCATGCCCACCCAGCTGGTGATTAGGGCAGAGAACTGGTTGTTAAATTGTTTGAATGCCATCACTGTATGGAGGGCACCATATATGGGAATCTCTGGGACCCTGAGAAGCACCACTCTATAAGAAAACAATCAGGATATACAATGGGCTTGGAGGCATTGCAGGTTACAGGATACTTCAGTTGGAAAAACAGCAACAATCACCAAGTATGTAAGTATCCTTCCCATCCTATCAGTACCTATCCTTCCATTTCCCTGCCATTAGAACTGATGGAGCTTCTTGGATGAGAAAAGAAATGTTTTCTTCTTCCTGAAGGAAAAAAACAGTCCAGTTGTCTTTTGGAAAAGCATCTTTGAGATAACCATGACCTGGATGACTGAGAATTATCCAGTATTTCAGGGTTAGGGTTAGGGTTAAAAGAAACAAACTGAAGGTTTGTTCTGAGGTAACTGTTAAATAAACAAATATACTGTAGAATGATGCGGTAACACAATATCATTTTGCAGGTCCAAGAAATGGTTCTAGTCAGTGGTGAATTTTTTTTTCCTACTGGTTCTGTGGGCATGGCTTAATGGGTATGGTGTAGCTTGGTGGGTGTGGTTTGGTGGGCATGGCAGGGGAAGGATACTGCAAAATTTCCACTCCCACCACATTCTTGGGGGAAGGACATTGCAAAATCTCCATTCCCACCCCACTCTGGGGCCAGTCAGAGATGGCATTTGCGGTTCTCCGAACTACTCTGAACTACTCAAAATTTCCGCTACCGGTTCTTCAGAACCTGTCAGAACCTGCTGGATTTCACCCCTGGTTCTAGTACTTCACAAGTAAGAAATGACTTCTCTAGCAGCAATTTATTCCACTTCCAAAGCTGGCAAATGATAATAGGTAATTTATATGGTAGAAAAGGTAATTGGGACTGTCACAGATCTTCAGATAAATAGGAGGCATAATCACAGAAAAATGAGATGATTTTGCCTTTGGAGGGAAATTTTAACCTTCACTTTTTTAATTGGTTCTTAGAACCTAACTCCTATTTAGTGAACTTGATAGAACAGATGAAAACTGGAAAATGTTTGGTGCTGAAATTAATTAAAGCTGATACTGCTTGGTGAGCTTTGATCAAGCAATATGATTTCCCCTCATTGATCTCATGGCATAAGAAAGAAACAAAATCCACTACGGCTATTGAGGGTGCCATCAGTTTTTATAATATTACATGCCATATAATACTGGACCTTACTATACTGAGAAAAAGTGGCATCCTTGTTGAGGTGCAAGCAGAAGTTGGAGTCAGCTGATCATCAATCTGCAATCTTACATCTACTGTCAGAGAAATACACCTCTGCAATGCCTTATTCAAAGTGTGCAAATCTCAAATCAGTTTGTACATGTATTTACTAGCTGGATACTCATGCTTCGCTACGAAACTATGTGATCAGGCTTGATACTTAAAGCTTGAAATTTAATGTAGAATTCAATGTAGCAAAATTTTTCGGGTGCCAAACCAATAGTAATGGTGGCAGGAACCCACTCCTGCTGGACTGCCATCTGTCAGAAGTGGTGTAGGGTCTGCTTGGATTGGACTAGACCTACAAGGTCCCTTTCAACTCTGTTAATCTGTATCTAATTGAAAATGAGTTAAAGCAAGTCACTATTTTTGTAAAAAGCACAGGGAGTTTTCCTTGGACTATCAGCAGAAAGAGACTTGACAAAGTGGCACGCCTTAATTAATCATGGCTCCTTTGTTTATTCCTATATTGGGTTATTCTCTTAAGAGAGCTGAGACATATTGACATCTGGACATCAAATAAAAGAACACAGCAATCAAATAGGTATAGACCTCTCAAACTATCAAGTTCTAGACACAAAGTCAATGAGGTATGCAGGTTTCTTGAGAATAGAAAAAGAGGCTGTGAAGCGAGAGTTTCTGCAAATTACCATATTTTTCAGAGTATAAGACACACCTTTTTTCCCTCAAAAAAGAGGCTGAAAATCTGGGTGCATCTTATACACTGAATACAGCATTTTTTGCCTCCTGAAACCACATCCCCTTCACCAAAATGGTTGTGCAGAGCCCGTAGAAGGCTTTCAGAGAGCTCCTGGGGGCTGGGGAAAGCAGAAATGAGTGGAAAATGGGCCATTTTTTGCTAAATTTTGTCCCACCAGCCCCCAGGAGTACTTTGTAAGCCCCCTAAAGGCTATGCATGCAATTTATTTGACGAAAATGGCCCCATTTTCACGAAAATGGGCCATTTTTTGCTCGTTTTGGGAGGTCCACCCCCCAGGAGCACTCTGCAAGCCCTCTAAAGGCTACTCATGCCTTTTTTTTTTTAAAAAGGGCCATTTTCACGAAAAATAGGCCGTTTTTTTGGGAGGTCTGCAGAGTACAAAAACTGTTTTTTTTTATTTGCCTCTTCAAAACCTTGGTGCGTCTTATACTCCGAAAAATACAATATTCAGAAATTCCCAATTCCAGGTGTACAGCTAGGAGTGGCATCACTATTTTACTAGGAGCAGAGAATAAATCTATGACCTGAGTTTAAGAGATTCTGATCATAGCTTCATTTTCCTCTGCTTCGTAATCTCTGCTGGACACAAGAAATCCCATCAATAGAATCATGAAATCAGATTTATTAGCTGTCATTTTTCCAGAAGAAAAATGGTGTAAAGTGCTAGACTTGATCTTAGCCAAAAGATCAAAAAACATGCACTTAGTTTCAGGGTTTAACATAGTATAACTGTAAAGAACAGAACAGAATAGAATAGAATTATTTGACTGCGTTCTTGTGTTATGAGAATTTGTCTCCGGTGCAAAAGCTGTCAACGTCCATGCAAAGCAAAGGAACACTAATAATCATAATATGATACCGGTAGTAGAGAAAATGAGAATAACAACAACAACAACAACAACAACAACAACAACAACTGTCTCATTTAAGAAACTATCTCATGGGAAATGTAGCCACCTTATGGGAAATGTAGGCAGAAATGCCTTGTGGGAAATGTAGTTCCATAATATGTGACCATATCTGCGTTCCCCGATTGAGCAGCGGGGTACCCTGCCTGGGAAAAGTGATTTATTACTGGTCACTCGCTGAATCGCCCTTTGTTAACTGGGATGGCAGCCACCGTTCAGTAAGGGAGATAGAAAACCACAGACTTTTTACACTATGTGATTGGACAGATCATGGAAAGTCAGAAGTATCTTAACACTGAACTGTAAGTTTTGCTATTAAGAATGCCTGATAATAAACTTGATCTAAAGAACGTTCTAAGAGTGGAGTTTAGCCGCCTGCCTCGGGCAACCACTACAACGCCGAGGCAGAACAGTAAAAAGTCTGTAGTTTTCTATGGTTCATTGACATTGCAATACCTGGAGATGCACGAATTGAAGATAAACAGCAAGAAAAAAATCACAAAGTTTCTACAATCTTTCCCTCTATGGAACGAGTGGGACTCTCAGATATTTCACATAAATATCTTTGGGTTGATAGAAACAAATAATGCTTAAGAAATCATGTAACAAGTAGCAATGTACTTACATGCCTGGGATAAATATAGAAAAATGATAAGCCCAGATTTCTTCTCTGTTCCATATCCTTATCAAAGGGTTGTTTCTATAAAAAGGAAGGCGCTGAGGAATTCACTTATTGAGAAACTATTTATGCAGATTGCAAAACTTAATTATATTAATAAGATTAAGATAAAATCTTAAGAAACTCTAACATCACAGTAGCCCAGTCCCCCTGAATTAGCGTTCCATAAATTAAATGCAGAAAAGATATTATATACTTTTTACTGGAAAGGTCATCTGATTCCCTAAATGGAAGAATTATGGGAGAATGCTTCAATGTCCAGTGTGATTTTCTACTTACGTCTGACACAAAAACATTCCTACAATAAATTCCTAGGCTGCAACTTAACACATGGATTGGTAGCACAACCAAAATTTGGCTTGCTACATGTAAAGTTTATATTTTAATTGTATACAATATTTAAAACACAACAGATTCTTAAGAATATGAATTGGATTTATTACAACCTACAATTTTGCTCAATATTCATACTAAATTGACTGTGGTTCTCAATATTCATTTTTAGCTTAGAGTTTAATAGTGATTCTAGTCAGTTCAAGTGGTGTAATACATTCTGTTACTTACAACTAATTAATGTTTTATTGGAAAATTATAATCACCATGACATTTTAAATCTCTGGTGTATTCATTGGTATTTTCCTTTTAAGTCCTTTCCCTTCTTGTTCTTGTCTTCTTTTCATGTTTGTTTATATATCTTCTTTAATGTTTAATAAAAATACAAAAAAGTTAATTATACGCACAGCACAACGAGAACATATATTGCGATGTAATGTTTGAATGAATATGGTTTGTTAAGTACTTAGAAATTTTATTTTATTTCATGCATGTTTCATGGTGTTTACTGCTGAGAATTAGATGCCACAACCGAAGACCTATTGATGTCAGCTTTACGAGGTAGACCAGAGAAGAAAACACAACCAAATGAACTAATTAGATGAGGGGTGTCAAAATAGATTCACCGACAAAAGGGCGAACAACAAAACCACGCCCAACTAAACCGCGTTGCTGACGTCATCAACAGGGCGACAATAGCACGGAGACAGAAGCACGCTGTTAACCCTAAACCTAAACTTAACCCCTAACCCTAAACCTAACCCTAAACCTAATCCTAAACCTAACCCTAAATCTAACCCTAACCTTTAACTTAACCCTAACCCTAAACCTAACCCTTAACCTAACCCTAAACCTAAACCTAACCCTAAACCTAACCCTTACCTTAAGTTGAATCGGCTTTCTTTCAACGCGCTATTTAAAGCACCCTTCTTTCTCCGTGCTGGCTGTTGTCGCCGCATTGATGATGTCAGCGACGCGGTTTAGTCGGGAGCGGTTTTGTTGTTCGCTCTTTTGACGGGTCACGGTCAAACTCTGACCAACCATTACTCTGTTGTAATACTGAGAAATGAAGGAACTTTAGGATTATTTCTTGAGGACACCAAAACAAGCAATGAGAACTCTGGTATAATGGAGAACTTTGGTGTAATGGCTGCAACAGTCATAGCAGCACCCTATCATATGAGCAAATCTAAATCCATTGTTGTCATGGTTACTCTTTTTGGCCAAGTTTAAATTTTAATCCCCTGCCAATAAACACATGATGTTCTTAATTGCTCCTCCATGTTGTTTTACCATTTCAATTGATTTTATTCCCAAGTGTGCTTTCCCCATTCATTTCCTTGTTTGATTTGATTTATTTATGTTAGCAAACAAAACAAAGCAAGGACAATTTGGAGACAACAAATCAAAGCACCCCCAAAGGACAGTTGCTGTATCCAGATGAAACCAAGCATCAGCAAGTAAGGCAATGCTGCCAATTGGACTACAAAATGGGAAGGAACGTAAAACATCAAATCATATGGCTGGAAAGGATATCAGGGGAATTCTAGTCCAAACTCTTGCTCAAGGCAGGAGACCTTATACCGTCCTCACCAAATGGTGATCCAATCTACTTTTGTAAACCTCCAGTGATGGATCACCTACAACTCTAGGAGGCAAATTATTCCATTTGTTAATTGTTCTCATTATCAAAAAAATTCTCCTTACTTCTAGGTTGGATCTCTCTTTAACAACCTTTCACCCATTACTTCTTGTCCGATCCTCAGGTCCTTCTGAAGATAAGTCAACCCACTGCCCATACTCTATGACAGCCTTCCAGTTCTGGAAGAAACCATCATGTCCCCCTTAAGTTAGACATATCTAACTTCTTCGTATGATTTAACTTTCAGACACTTTATTATCTTTAGTCTTTGCACACATTCTAGAGTCTCAGCATATTTTTGTATCATGGTGAGCAGAACTCTAAGCAGTATTCCAATTGTGGCCTCCCTAGAATGGTATAAACCAGTATTAGCACTTCACATAATCTTCATTCTATCCCTCTGCTAATGCAGCCAAGACTGCATTGAGTTTTTCACAGCTGTAGCACATTTTAAAGTCATTTTTTAAGTCATTTTAAGTCATTTATTAAGATTTATAGGCCGCCCTTTTCCCTGAGGGGACTCAGGGCGGCTTACAATCACAAGGGAGGGGGGTGCAGTATCAAAAAGACAAAACAAAATGTGAACAAAGAAAAAATAATAAAACACAACTTTCATTCAGCAATCAACACTCGGGCGGGTAACTTGGAAACCTATCCCCAGGCCTGCTGGGAGAGCCAGATCTTGAGGGCTGCGCGGAAGGTCTGGATGGTGGTGAGGGTACGGATCTCAACGGGGAGGTCGTTCCACAGGGTCGGAGCTGCAACAGAAAAGGCTCTCCTCCGTGTAGTCGCCAGTCGACATTGACTGGCAGATGGAATTCGGAGGAGGCCCAGTTTGTGCGATCTAATTGGTCGAAGGGAGGTAATCGGCAGGAGGCGGTCTCTCAAGTTGCTGACTCATACTTAGAGTGGTGGCATTAAGTAAGAGAACAGTAGATCGCTATCCCAGTTATTACTGTTTAGTTATGTACCACCTATTCCCATGATGGCAAACCTATGGCACATGTGCCCAAAGTGGCACGTGAAGCCATGTCACCTGGCACATACAACCTTGTCTGTTTGTTGTCCGGATTTCTGGCACACATGTGTGCATGACAACCAGCTGTTCTTTGTGCATGCGGCAGTGCTGAGAACATGCACACTAGTCAGCTAATTGTCAGGTGCGCATGCGTGCCAGAACCCGGAAGTTTGGCTTTTCTGGAGCGTGATCCCTTCGCATGCGCGGCAGTGCCAAACGCTGGCCTGTGCAGCTGGGCAGCTGATCATTGGCCGTACATGCATGCTAGAACCCAGAAGTTCAGTTTTTCCAAAGCATGGCCCCAACAAGCGCACATGTGTGATGTTTCCACACAACCTTTTTGGCACTCGGTCCTGAAAAGGTTCACCATCACTGACCTATTCTGTACTAATACATTTTATTTCTCCTGCCTAAGTGCAAGACCTTACTTTCCTTACCATTGAACTACATGCTGTTGGATAGGGCCCAAAGCTCAATTCTGTCAAGATCCTTCTGAATGTTGAATCTATCTTCCAAAGTGTTGGCGATCTCCCCAAGCTTGGTGCAAATTTGATGAGTTCCCCTTCTATTCCTTCATCTAGATAATTTATAAGGATGTTGAAGAGTACTGGGCCCAAGCAGAACTTTAAGATATCCCATTGCACATTTCCTTCTTGTGCAATACTTGCTCAGCTCCGCTGAGGACTATACACTGGGTCAATTGCAAATCCCTCTGGTGGTGATACAGTTTATCCCACTTTATTGTTTCTTATCAACAAGTAGGCTGTAATCTACTTTGTCAAATGCCTTACTGAAGTCCATGTCCACTATGTCCACTGCTTTTCTGTTATCCAATTTAGTTACTTTATCAAGAAGACAATAAGGTTTGATTGCCATGATCTGTTTTTAATAAATCCTTGCTGGCTTCTAATAATAATCTTGATCGTTTCTAGGGGGCTTACAAATCCTGTTTAATTTTAATCATTTCCAGAATTTTCCCAGGTATTGATATTAAAATTGATTGGCCCATAATTTCATGGATCCATTCCCCCCTTTCCCCGCCCCCTCTGGTAGTTCCCCTGTACTACAGGAGCTTTGAACTGTGGGCAGAACTGTTGGGACTATGCCCTGAAGGTATGAAAATTTTTCAATAAGAGACCAGAAGGTTTTTTTATACCAATAGGATTTATGGTGTCGCCATCATAGTTGACATTCGTTCCCAGTCGGCAGCAGAAACACATTTTGGAAGGGTGAATAAATGAGGGCACTTTGTGGGAAAGCAGCCCTTGAAGTTTAACAGAAGCAAAGACAAAGAGATGCTTTCATATGCTACAATTTTCTGCCTTTTCTACCAGCATCAATGCAAGAGCCTTTCCTTTCACTTGACAAACAGAGGAAGCTTTGCTGAAATGATACTGAGTCAGAACCAGTCAACAGAAACTGCCATTGGTCATATGATCAGCAAGAACTGATGTTGCTATGGTGACCACACTATGATAAATTAGTCCTGTCTCTGCTAAGCATTCTGTTTGCCTAGATGACTTTAAAGGTGTTGCGTCCATCTCTCTCTCCCTCCCTCCTTCCCTTCCCCTCCTCTTACTCCCCAATTAAACTTACTTAGAAGATTTGTTGATATTAAAACAACATAAACATACATTATTCTTGGTTGGCCCTGATGGGATCAGTAACTTTATGCTGTCTCAATTGCAGAAGTGTAGGAAGACAGCTATTTGGGCTACATTACAGCACTAAATGGTGAGATCTGGATTCTTTTTCTTTTTAAAAAAGTAACAAGCTACCATATTTTTCGGAGTATAATAATACAATAGCAGAGTTGGAAGGGTCCTTGGAGGTCTTCTAGTCCACCCCCCTGCCTAAGCAGGAAATCCTATACTATTTCAGACAAATGGCTATCCAACATCTTCTTAAAGACTTCTAGTGTTGGGGCATTCACAACTTCTGGAGGCAAGCTGTTTCACTGATTAATTGTTCTAACTGTCAGGAAATTTCTCCTCAGTTCTAAATTGCTTCTCTCCTTGATTAGTTTCCACCCATTGCTTCTTGTACTACTCTCTGGTGCCTTGGAAAATAGTTTGACTCCCTCTTCTTTGTGGCAACCCTTGAGAAATTGGAACACTGCTATCATGTCTCCCCTAGTCCTTCTTTCTATTAAACTAGACATTTGCTGATATTCTGCCTTAGTTATGTCCCCCCCCCCTTTCCACTTTTTATACTTATCTTTTTTGTCTTTCAATTTGTCAGAAAGTTCTTTATGCAGCCATGCTGGTTTCTTTTGGGAGCTGTTATTTTTCTTCTTTATTGGTATTGTGCTAGACTGGGCTTTTGTAATCTCATTTTTCAAAATTTTCCAAACTTCTTGAGTTGTTTTCCCCTTGAGGATTCTCATCCATAGTATTTTTTCCCAAGCTCTCTTAAAGTCCAAGACTCTAGTTTCACTTTGTTCTACTACTTGTGTTGTAAGATGCACTCTCCCCCCACCCAAAAAAAAAATAGGCTGAAAATTTGGGTGCTTCTTATACTCCTAATGGAGCTTTTTCAAAGCTTTTTTCCAAACCTAATGAGGAGCTAATGAGTGAAGTGATCTTCCGTGCTTTGCCTGCTTTTCTCAATGCTTCTCCCTCCGATGATCAGCTGTCCTGTAAAAGCTGTTTTTCAGCCCTAATGAGGCGCTAGCAAGTGAAGCATCAGCTGGGCTTCCCCTGCTTTTCTCATTGCTTTTCTCTCTGACAATCAACTGTGCCTTAGAAGCTGTTTTTATCCCTAACCAGGAGCTAAAAAGTGCAGGCATAAATGCTCAAAACCAGCAAACCTATGTGCTAAGCTGACCAGACTAAGGATGCTAGCCAGATGAATACCTGGTAGGCAGATTTCCCCCCCCTATTTTCCTCCACAAAAACTAAGGTGCATCTTATACTCCGAAAAATACAGTATTCCAAACTGGATTTATTTCATGTCTTTCTCTTTTTCTATTTGTTGTTAATGGAGACAAATGCTAAATTATAGGAAACTGAAAGGAAGAAGAAGAGTTATAACATGAGTTACCGTGGGTAAATAGGCAGCAATATAAATTCAATAAATAAATCAATGAACTTTTTTTTCAAAAAAAATCTGTTTGAATATAACATTTTGAATATACTAGCTATATATATTATCAACCCAAGTCAAGCCACTTCAGCATGTGGCCCTTTTCATTTAAGGCTATGGACCACAATCAATCAGCCATGTTAGTCCAGGATGGAGAATGATAAACCCAAGTCACCACTCAGTTTACAGATTAGAAATGTTATTGATTTTCTCACTTGAGCATATCCACCCAGTAAGTTTCCCTGCATGTCTCACTAGAAGCATTTCATTATAGCAAATAAAAAACCCGCACAGGCCCAGAGAATCCAAATGGTGTAATTTTTGAAAATAAAGTGCCTAAAAGATGCAATATAGTTTATAAAAGTTTAAACAATTAAGACTTAAGTTGGAGTCCCAAACTTCCTTATTTTCCACCTAAGAACCAAATGAAGAAGGAAGGCTGACTAATTCACTTAACTTTTCCCTACAGGCCAATGCCCTATTTTGGAGCTAGAAGGGTAATCTTTGAGGTGATGGAGAAAAGGTAAAGTGGTGGATTTGTGCTTATTAAAAGAAAATAGAGCAAAGCAAAGTAGGAAGCTTGGAAACTAAATAATAATAAAAGTTTATTACGGCTTTTGAAGGGATGCGGTAGCTCAGTGCCTAAGACGCTGAGCTTGTCAATCAGAAAGGTTGGCGGTTCGGCAATTCAAATCCCTAGGGCCACATAACAGAGTGAGCTCCCGTTACTTGTCCCAGCTTCTGCCAATCTAGCAGTTCAAAAGCAGGTAAAATGCAAGTAGAAAAAATAGGAACCACCTTTGGTGGGAAGGTAACAGTGTTCCGGGCTGTTGATTAGTAGTTGTTAGGGCTGTTGATTAGTAGTTGACTACTTCTGGAAATGTATGCTGTAATCACAATACAGTTATCACAGTTGGATCTGTCATGGGCCAAAACTTTATGAACATGAAATTTTAATACTAATGGTAGATGAAAAGGTCTAGGATTTTTTTTAAAATTCTGACTTATAGTCAAGGCAGATCAACCAGTAAAAGTGGATATTCTTTAATAACTGTTACATTGCTTGACATGAAATGACTGAGATTAGCTAAGAATATAATTACAGTTAAAGACCTATGTTTGTAAAACATGCTAAACCTGATAGACTTTAAGTTAATTGTTTATGGTTTTGTTGTTTTTCTTTTAGAATCCATTGGAGATTAATACGTAATTTCCATAATACGTAAAACCTTAATACGTAATTCACACCCTCACAAACGGATACCAAAGAAAAACAATTACCAACCTAGTCCAAAGGGAGACTCCCCCCAAGAAACGAGACACAGAACAGGACAACGGAATTGCCCTCCTCCCTTAAAGGTACCACAGATAAAATAAGCAAAACTCTCCACAAGCACAATATCAAGACAGCCTTCAGCACTGACCAAAAATTAGTCAACATCTTAAGAAACCCCAAAGACACGATCCAGCTAGAAAACCAAGGAGTCTACGAAATACCACGCAAAATCTCCCCTGCCACATACATTGGACAAACTAATAGGAGAATAAATGCATACATCGCAGAACACAGGAACGCAGTCAGAAAAAAAGAAAAAACTTCCTCCCTTCTCCAGCACCTTAAAGCAACAGGACATGAAAATGATTTTGAAGGAACCAAATTAATCTCCAAAACAGAACACTTCAACAAGGGAATCATTATGGAAGCCATCAAAGTAGAGAAACACCCTCACAACATGAATAAACGGGTCAATACCTCCCACCTACCAGACATCTGGAAACCAGCCCTAGTCAACAAAGGAACCCCACCCACCACCCAGGTCGTTACAACACAAAAGAACAACGGACACACAGCCAGCACCTCAGCCACACATGATGATACGAAACAGCAGACCAATCTACAAACAACAACTCCATCTACCAATCAGGATGCAACTACACAGCCAATCAACCCACTTACAGCAATAAAGCCAGCACTCCACACACCCCTCACCAAGATTAATAGAAAGACGACAGCTCTGACCACCTTATTCGCACAAGCACGAAGCTGAAAACACCAGCCTGAAGATGGCAAGTTGGACCTCGCCGAAACGTTGTCAAGACAATCTTAATCTTACATGGGAAAAGACCCGAATACAACAAGACCAGCAGATAGATAGATAGATAGATAGATAGATAGATAGATAGATAGATAGATAGATAGATAGAGAGACAGAGAGAGAGAGAGAGACAGAGAGACAGACAGACACATATACATATACATATACATATACATATACATATACATATACATATACATATACATATACATATACATATACATATACATATACATATACATATACATATACATATATATATATATATATACATACATACATACATACATACATACATACATACATACATACATATACATACATACATACACACGCACACACGCACGGAGGCACACACGCATATAAAAATACCTTTCTTGGAAATGTAATGGTATTTCAGAGCACAGACCACATGAATCTGATGTCTGATAAATGTAGAGCATAGAACAATAGGGTTGGAAGGGATCTTGGAGGTCCTCTAATCCAATCCCCTTCTACATTATTATGGACAAATGGCTGTCCAACCTCTTCTTGAAAACCCCCAGTGATGGAACATCCACAATTTTTGCAGATAAGCTGTTCCACTGATTAATTGTTCTCGCTCTCATGAAATTTCTCTTTAGTTCTAGGTTGGATCTCTCTTTAATGATCTCCCACCTGTTATTTTTTGTCCTGACCTCAGGTACTCTGGAGACTAGGTCAACCACAAATCTAATTTTACTTCCTTTTTTATATGAACTTCCTGTATTTTGGAGATGAAATATCCTTTTGTTGTTATTGTTGTTTGTTGTGAAGTTGTGTCCAACCCATCACGACCCTATGGACAATGTTGCTCCAGGCCTTCCTTTATCAACTCCTGGAGTCAATTTAAGCTCACACCTACTGCTTCAGTGACTCCATCCAGCCACTTCATTCTCTGTCGTCCCTTCTTCTTTTGCCATCAATCTTTCCTAGCATTAGGCTCTTCTCCAGTAAGTCCTTCCTTCTCATTAGGTGGCCAAAGTATTTGAGTTTCATCTTCAGGAGCTGGCCTTCTAAAGAGCAGTCAGGGATGATCTCCTCTAGGACTGACCAGTTTGATTGCTTTGCAGTTCAAGGGACTCGCAGGAGTCTTCTCCAGCACCAGAGTTCAAACGCCTCCATTCTTTGGCACTCAGCTTTTCTTATGGTCCAACTTTCACAGCCATACATTGCAACTGGGAAAACCATAGCCTTGACTATACACACTTTTGTTGATCGGGTGCTGTCTCTGTTTTTCAGTATGCTGTCTAGATTTGCCATAGCTTTCCTCCCCAGGAGGAAATATCCTCCTGGGATATTTCCTCCTGGGGATATGGGGATATCCTGGGGATATGGGGAGGAAAGGAAATATCCCTAGAATTCTCTTAATGCCTTCCCGGGGTACTATCAACTCTCTCTGTGGCATTAAACAGAAGCCAAGATATCCTTATCCAGGGCCAGAATGAAGTTAAATGTGTAAAGCTTCTCTTAATTAAAGTATTTTAATAAAAATAACCTTGACATTTGCACACTGGTAGCTAAAAATAAAGTTTTATTATTTTGGACAGATCTAGGACTTTATCCTAAAGTAGAGCAAGCCTTACTTAAGCAAACGATCTTTATTCAAATAGATTCCTTTGCAGAATGGGGAAGCAACTTTCCAGTAAGGTGCTTAATTGCTTGCATGATTGGATTCACACATCGCTTTCGTTCATGTAAGAAGAAATTAAGCCAGGTTAATATCAGTATTTGGAATATTTTCATTTTCCCCTTCTGCAGTTATGTTACTTACTTTGCACCGCATGGCTATCATGGTTATTTGCACAGGGGGGAAAAAAAGAGAGCAGATTTCACAGAACTGCAACAGAAAATAAAAATAATAAAAACACTAACGATGGAAGCAGCAGGTTAACAGAGGGAGAAGAAAGAATAATAAGGAGCAGAATTAAAATAATAGCAGGACATTCCCTGAAGAAATTCACAGCTCACAAGCAGGTGAAACTTCTAGTTAAAAAAAGAGGTAGGACTTTGATTACCAAGTCATCATTGATTTTCTAGAGTCTCAACCTTCACCTTTTTTTTTTTGACAACCTCCACGATGCAGGATCCTACCTCTAAATCTCTGAACCAGTGGTGGGTTTCAAATTTTTTTTGAACCTACTCTGTGGGTGTGGCCACCTTTGTGGGAGTGGCTTGCCGGCCATGTGACCTGGTGGGAGTGGCTTGCCAGTCATGTGTTCTCTCTCTCTCTCTGTCTCTCTCTCTCTCTTTCCTTCCTTCCGTCTCTCTGTCCTTTTTTTCTTTCATCTCTCTCACTTTTTCTTTCTTTTTTTCTTTTTTTATTTCTTTCTTTCTTCCTTTCTTTCTCTTTCTCTCTCTGTGTGAATCTGTTTGTCTGTGTGTTTGTGTGTGTTTGTGTGTGTGTGTGTGTGTGTGTGTGTGTGTGTGTGTGTGTGGTGGGTTTCAAAAATTTTTGGAACCTCTTCTGTAGGCGTGGCCTGCTTTCCGGGTCCACTGGTGGAACCTCTTCTAACCAGTTCGGTAGATTTGATGAACTGGTTCTACCGAACTGGTGCAAACTGGTAGGAACCCACCTCTGCTCTGAACCCATTTTGCACACTCAAAAGCACCCAGCAACTACACATTCAAATAAAATCTGGAAATCTGGGCAGCATTATGCTCTACCCTTTTTCCCTTCCACTCCTAGTATGACAAATGTCTTGGCAAAGGCAGGCTTTTTGTCTCGCTGTACCCAATTCTGCTTGGTCATATCCTTACAACTAATTCCTCCCAATTGATTTGTAAATCTCCTGCTCTGTGAGTCACTGTGAAAGAAAAACTACCACTGTGATGAAATCTGCCTCATAATTTTGCCCACAATGTACCCTATCCCTGTAAAATATGGCTCTGTTTTTCTAGATTATTCTCAGCATGTTTTGAAATTTCTTCCACATTTCAGAACAGAACAGCATAGCAGAGTTGGAAGGGATCTTGTAGGTCGTCTAGTCTAACAACACCGCCCCCCCCAAGCAGGAGACCCTACACCATTTCTGACAGAGGGCAGTCCAGTCTCTCCTTCAAAGCTTCCAGTGGTGAAGCTCCCACAACTTCTGAAGGCAACCTATTCCATTGGTTGATTGCTCTGACTGTCAGAAAATTTCTCCTGATTTCTAGGTTGAATTTCTCCTTGATCAGTTTCCATCCATTGTTCCTTGTCTGGCCTTCAGGTGCTTTGCAAAATAGCTTGACCACCTCTTCTCTGTGGCAGCCCCTCAAATATTAGAACACTGCTATTACGTCTCCCCTGGTCCTTCTCTTCACTAGACTAGCCATGCCCAGTTCCTGCAACCATTCTTCATATGTTTTAGCCAGGGGTGGGTTCCAGCAGTCACTTTTGTTGGTTCTCTCGTGGCTGCTCTGCGCATGCACACATGCGCAGTGCAATAGAAATTGCACTGTGTGTGTGCAATAAAAATTGTTCTGTGCATGAGCAGAAGCCAAAAAGAAGGTGGTGGCGCCTATGGTGCCGCCCAGAGAACCAGTTCGGGGGCGTGGCAAGCCTGGGTTGCTGCCGGTTCCAGTGATCCAGACCGCCAAATAACTACCGGTTTGGCCGAACTGGTCCAAATCGGTAGGAACCCACCACTGGTTTTAGCCTCCAGTCCCCTAATCATCTTCCTACAGTGTCATTCCTTTTGCAGATATATACTGTAGGAACTGTTATTCCTTCCTACTGTAATTCTGTGTTCCTTGACAACTTTCTTCACAGAGTTGCATGGCTAAACTTAGGACAGAACAGTTAAGCCACGCCCAGGCTCCAAACTGTCTCTTATGGCCCTATACAACAAATACTTTGTTTCAGTTACCAAACAATCTCCCATTGGCTGACCTGTTGCCATGCCCTATTCCAGATCATGAATATACTCTGACAAAAAATGGTAGCAGCAATCCAAAATATCACCCCTTCTTCTATTTCCACTTCTATTCTTCCCACTTGTCACAGGACATCCTTCCATCAAGGCAATGCTTTGAGCACAGACATTCTTTTAAGTCTTTCTCCAAGAACCAGACCAATATATACTTGAAGAACCGTTGTTATTTGCTTTCCTCCAGACATGAGACACTGATATTAAACACAGAATGGCTTTTAATCAAAAGTGACCTCACTGCATTTTTGAAAGAAAAAAAAATCCTCTGCATGAGATCATCTCATATTTCTGATACAAAAATCTTGACCTTTCTTTTTAGCTTGTTGATTAAGGTACTAATAATATTGGGCAAAAGGGATTGAGAAATCAAATCCAGGGAATACAATGAGAATAATAATAATAATTTGGGACAGAAAATGAATGGAAGTCTTCCTTACCTACATTAGATATCGAAATCACTAATTCCTTCCTTCAACCCCATCAAAAATGAGCCGTCATATTTTTTGTTATTATATAATACCCAAAAAGGAGGAATTAACACACCTCTGTTTTATTTACACACACACACACACACACACACACACACACACACACACACACACACACACACACACCTCCTTCTATCATCTATCTATCTCCTATCTATCTATCTATCTATCTATCTATCTATCTATCTATCTATCTATCTATCTATCCATCCATCCATCCATCCATCCATCCATCCATCCATCCATCCATCCATCCATCCATCCATCCATATCTATCTATCTATCTATCTATCTATCTATCTATCTATCTATCTATCTATCTATCTATCTATCTATCTATCTATCTACCTACCTACCTACCTACCTACCTACCTACCTACCTACCTACCTACCCGTCTGTCTGTCTGTATGTCTGTCTGTCTGTCTATCTATCTATCTATCTATCTATCTATCTATCTATCTATCTATCTATCTATCTATCTATCTATCTATCTATCTATCTATCTATCTGTCTATCATCTATCTATCTCCACATATTATTTGACTGAAAAGTGTACTGTCTTGTAAAATATAGATATTGCATGTTATACTTCAACCTATTAACGAAGATGTCTACATTTGATACCTGAATCTCACAATTCAGCTGTGGAAGCAATTATGTAGGGTTCACTGGATATATCATTTGTTGGGGATACTTTATCACTAATTCCAGAATGAACAGGTGTTTCCACTCAATTACCTAAATGGTCCAAATTTATGATAGTAGGAATCACAAGACCATCCAAAGCTTTTAAAGAAACACTTAGCAAACTATGTGCTCTTAACAAAGCACTCCACCCTGCTGTATTGCCAAGACATTCAGCATGGCTGCTTCAAATGCTTTCCCATCATTTTCATAAGGGTAGACCAGCATAATGGCCTCATTCTATTAATAGTTTCAGCAGAGGTGTTGTCTCTGTTTACAAATGTATATACATACAAGCTGGGAAAGTACTTGAAGGAACGGCATCCAGTCAAACCTTCTGGGACATACAGGGGTCTCAGTTTTAAGTGCAATTTGGTCAAGTCAATATGCTTTGCAAAATGGCTCTTTCCAGTATATGTGATGGAGCTCTGCAAAACATCTGAGGACAATTTTATATTGTTTTTACCTGCCAAATACATAGGGGCAGAGCAGGTGTGAAATTCAGCAGGTTCTGACAGGTTCTGGAGAACTGGTAGTGGAAATTTTGAGTAGTTCAGAGAACCGGCAAATACCACCTCTGGTTGGCCCCAGAGTAGGGTGGGAATGGGAATTTGGCAGTATCCTTCCTCTGCCATGCCCACCATAAGATGCCCAGAGTTTGCTGGAGTGGACAGACATAATAAATTCAATGAAATAAAATAAATTATAAGGTGAACACGTGTGTCAAAGAACAATTATGTCCATATTCCCCATCTCCCAAGGAAAATAATTCCTGTAGAGTCTGAAACTATTTGAGTGCACTACCAGAAATAACATGAACAAAATCATAGGAATATCAGAGACAGTGAAGGTCTTGCTGAGTAATGGAAACAACTATCTGCTATAAAGACAACCTATATATACTGAAATTCTCATTGTGTTTTATCTGTTTGTCCACTCAAATTAGCTCAAAGATTACATTATATCACCACAATTCTTATTGACTATACACAAAACAAATATGGGACTAAGAAATTCCAGATAGCCTATGCTTAAGATTAGGAATAAGTTAAACTGCTTAAAGTTTGGGTAACAGCAAGAAGCTGAGTTCAACGTAGAGATCTTATTGACTTTCTTTTTTGTTCTTTAATCTCCTTTGTTTTAATATATTTTAGACTGTGTTTGTTAAAAAGCTATACCGTATACGGGCTCTGGGAAGTCGGGGGGGGGGAAGGGAGGTGGGGTCTTAGGGGGGAGGGGGAGGGGGGAAATATAGTATGTGTTAGATTTTAAAGTAACATGATTGCACTTGTATACTGTTGCTCTTTAATTTTAGTGTAAAAATAGGACAAGCTGAATATATTGATAGATAGTAGAAATACACCGAAGGGAGGAGTAGAGGGAAAGAAGAAAGAGGGGTAGAGAGGGTGGGAGAGAGGATTGGAGGGAGGAGGAGAAGGAAGGGAGGGAGTGTATTGGGAGAGAGGAGTGATAGAGAGGGAGGGGAAGTAGGGTAGAGGGGAATGTTGGAAGGAAGAACGAAAGTTGGAGGGGGGCGAAAGAAAGGGTGTATGGTGGGTCGAAGTGGTATATTGGGTTTGTATTTTGGGGGGTATTGTTGACAAGAGGGCTGTGTTTATTGTTCAATGTTATATGCCCCGTTTATGCACAGTATATATGTGACTGTACGAAATGAAATGGAAATAAAACTTATTTACATCACAATTCTTGAATGAAGGTACCTAAATCTCTTAACTTAAAAAAATCCATGACCCATTACTCCTATGACATTAAAATTTCTATGATATTCAGAGCAGTTGCAATCACAAAGTTTTGATTATTCAGCATCCCCATCTGGTTACATGACTATGACACTTCCTGCCAGCTTCCCACAAGCGATCTCAATGGGGAAGCTAGCAGGATGTCAGAAGTCACCCCCTATATTAGTCTAAAAAAGTCAAGGAAAAAAGGTAAACGTGCAAGTGATTTCAAGAAGATGTCATTTAACCTAAGATGTGGCCACAGTTTTCTTTCATTATAACTGACCAGCTCAAGCTTGACTCAGCCTCCTGTCCTTCCAAAATTGGTAAAATGAGGATCGAGATTGTTGGGGCAATATGCTGACTCTATAAAATGCTCAGAGAGGACTGAAAGACTATGAGGTGGTATCAAGAGGTAGTATTCAGTAGGTTCTCACTAGTTCTGGAAAACCGGTAGCGGAAATTTTGAGTAGTTTGGAGAACTGGTAAATACCACCTCTGATTGGCCACACCCCCATTTATTCTCTGCTTCCCGAGTCCCAGCTGATTGGGAGGAAATGGGGGATTTTGCAGTAACCTTCCCCTAGAGTAGGGAGGGCATGTAGATTTTATAGTATCCTTCCCCTGCCATGCCCATCAAGGCACGCCCACCAAGCCATGCCATGCCCACCAAGCTACAGAACCGGTAGTAAAAAAAAAAAAATTGAACCCCACCACTGGGATGTCTAAGTGCTTTTGCTATAGTGCCATATTTTCTTTCTTTCATTCATTCCTGGATTTTCAGGGAATCAAAGGTAAATGAGACAACCATGATATATCAAGTTGCTGGCAAACAGATAATACAGAAGATTTGAAACTGGCCATCAGCATTCCAAATAGAGGTTTCTCACCAAATGATCATACATCTCTAGTGGGTTTTAGAATTCTGGGAGGCAAGAAAGAATCAGCTTTTTCCAAGTTCCTATTCAGAGCCTTCAAATGGATACTGGGTTCACTTCACCCACTTTCTTTCTTAACCACTTACAGTAATCTCTTCGGAATTAATTATTAGTCATTAAGAACCTTCACAATGACAGGTTTTCATCACACCAAGTGATTCTTCTTCAATCCTCAGCAAAAGAAAAAGTTTCATGTAACTTTAAGAACTTATTTTAAAAATATTCTGAACTAAACAGAAAAAAAAAGGTGATTAAAATGTTGATTTTAGAAAGATACAAATGGACCAAGGGGCCAGATGGATTGGAAATAAGATTTTGGAATTAATTATAAGAATCCTTCCTGTGGGTTGTTTAAAATCCTATTAAATATATATATGAAGATTCTGCATCTAAATATAAAAATCTTCCCATGGGAAATTGTGTGGATTAGAGAAAAACATGATAAGAGGAAACTTTGAAGGCTGGACGCTACAGGCAACCAAAAAGAACTAAAATTATAATTAAAGGGGAAGCAATCCACTGATACAGAATGGAGAAAAGTATTATAACTTTGCAAGAACTCAAAGATATTTGTAAACAATGCACTCAGGAATTTCTTTTAAGGCTGCCTGCTACCATAAAAATGGATTTAAAAGACAAGACAGAAGAGGATACAACTAAGAATCAGATTGTGTTGGATTTAAATTTAAAAATGACAAGTTACAAAAATAATACAAGTTATAAATTACAAGAATTATAGAAGATACAATGGATTTATAAATGAAACTGGCTGACGTTTTAATCATTTAAAGGGACATATAAATAATAAATCAAAAGACTGACTAATTTCCTACAAAAAAAGATGTGTTAGACTTATGAAAAAATTCCAGAGAAAATAGCAATAGCAATAGCAGTTAGACTTATATACCGCTTCATAGGGCTTTCAGCCCTCTCTAAGCGGTTTACAGAGTCAGCATATTGCCCCCAACAACAGTCCGGATCCTCATTTTACCCACCTCAGAAGGATGGAAGGCTGAGTCAACCCTGAGCCGGTGAGATTTGAACCGCCGAACTGCAGATAACAGTCAGCTGAAGTGGCTGCAGTACAGCACTCTAAACACTGCGCCACCTTGGCTCTTGCCAAAGACAAAGAGAAAATGAAAATAAATTTTCTTGTGGGCCACTATTAAAAAAGATTTTGAAATGTAAAAAGGAATATAACATTGACTTATTTGATCAAGATAAATCTAGTGTTTTTATAACTAGAATAGAATGACAAGACTCTAAATATTTGTTTATAGATAAGATTTGGGGAAACATTTGTGCACTCAAAACCAGCGAATATGTTGCTAAAGTTTACCTCTGGGAACAACTGATTGGGGGCATTCTGTGAGGCCGATCCATCCACCAATCAGCTCCTCATGCTGAATCAGGCTAATGTATTGAAGCTGACCAGGCTGTTTGCTAAGGACGCTAGCCAGATGAATATTGATGAATGCTGGTAGGCAGAGGCAAAAAATTTTTTCTTATTTTTGTCTCCAAAAACTAAGTGCATCTTATACTCTGGAGCATCTTATACTACGAAAAATACATGTAATCTGGATCATAACATCCAGCAGTGTGTATCAGCAAATAATGTATGGACAGTTTTACCAGGGTTACAGAGTTAAATAAACCATGAAATGACTGAGAGTGAGAATTGAGTTGGTCCTTTTAAAAAACCAAGTTGTACTGCAGGAGCCGCTAGTCACCTTGTGAGATCATTCCAAACCAGAGACTGAATGTAACTGCCTGAAAACTTGATAAGAGATCCTTTGAAAGATACAATGATAAATAAGGCAGGTGGCAGGGAGACAGAGGAAATTAAACACTAGCATTTTATGAGAATTGAATGACAAGTAATGTCTCCAGTATAATAAGACATCAACAGATGATATTACACGCACAGCAGAAGCTCTGAAATGTTTTTAGCATCTCTTCATTTATCTTCTTTGGGAAGAAGATGCTATGAGAAAAGGTTGAATTCTTAGTGTTGACTAGCCAATAACTTGGCGTTGCTCGGGTATCTATTTATAGAGGAAAAATGTCCGGACCAAACGTAATTTCTAATGTGGGATTTTTCCCTCTTACCAGAAGGAGCCCCCTTGTGGAGTACTGTGAAGCCGTTACCATGGCAACTCCCCTGCGCTCTACAGTAAAAGTCATTTTACTGCAGTACAGTAGAAGCCATTTTAAGGCACAACAGACTGTATCTTAACGGAACATACACCCTGAGAGGTTTTAGGGGTGTCTCACCCACACAATATTTGTTTCCAGAGAGTAAGTTATCTGTGTACCAAGTTTGGTTGAAATTGCTCGAGGCATTCCAGAGTTATGCTGGCGAGCGCTCGCGCGCGCACATACACACACAGATAGATAGATAATAATATGGATGCCTGCAATATTTGTCAGTGAACATTTACCAATGCATCCTGGTTGTAGTTTTCACAGCTGAAAAAGTGCTTCCAACTGAAATTCATCACAGCAATAGCAATAGCAGTTAGACTTATATACCACTTCATAGGGCTTTCAGCCCTCTCTAAGCGGTTTACAGAGTCAGAATATCGCCCCCACAGTCTGGGTCCTCATTTCACCCACCTCGGAAGGATGGAAGGCTGAGTCAACCCGGAGCCGGTGAGATTTGAACAGCCGAACTGCTGAACTGCAGTCAGCTGAAGTAGTCTGCAGTGCTGCATTTAACTACTGCGTCACCTCAGCTCTATGATTTGCAGGTTGATTATGGTGATGACTATGCCAACATGAGCACTGTGTAGCGTTGGGCCAAAAAATAAAATAATCTAAAGATGGTAAACCAAGATGAGCTGCTTTGTGTGATCAAAGCATTCAACAAGTTTCACTTAAGACAGGTTGATGAACAGATTAAGCAGTATCAGCAAATCATTCAACGAGAAATTGATTTGACAAGCTTGGCATTTCACCATGGGAAAGCACATGGGCTTGTGTATTGATATTGTTCAATATTGGAAGTTTGTGCATGTTGAGTTCCTTACCTGCTGACAGGAGAGATGAAAGCTTCAAGAGTTGAAATTTGCCAACAATTGTTGTCACAGTACAACAATGAAGGTGAGGAATTTCTACACAGCACTGTGATAAGTGACAAAACACCGGCTCATCATCATGACCTAGAAATGAAATGTCAGTCCACGGAATATCACCACAAAGTTTTATGGGTGGGGGGAAAAAATGAACACACAGGCTTTGGCAGGAAGACTTGTGATAACGTATTTTGGGGGACACAAATGGCATTATTTCCATTACTATCATAAAGAATTACAAGGCCATAGACCTGATTTGAAATGATTAAACAGTTTGGAAGCATTTGTTTGCTACAATGTAATAATGCTAGGCCCCCCTGAGAGGATCTACAAACTTGTATATCACACCATCTCACCTTCATCTACAGTTCAGACTTAGAACCATGAATTCTATATTCTATTCTATTCTATTCTATTCTATTCTATTCTATTCTATTCTATTCTATTCCATTCCATTCCATTCTATTGCATTCTACTCCACTCCACTCCTATTCCCATTCCCCAAATCCTAAACCAGTGATGGCTAACCTTTTTCAAACTGAATGCTCAAAGCGCATGCGTGCCCAAACACCCAAAATGCAAGGTGTCCCCCCCACTGCACACATGTGCCCCCTACACATGCCCTGCCCTCTGCACATGGACATGTGGCTCCCCTGGATGCACCCCACACTCCTGCATGCACGGCAGAGAGCTGGCTTGGTGGGAGGCGCATGCGCATGCGTGGCAGACCTGAACTGGGGTGATGGCACTCGTGCCATAAGAGAGGGAATTGTGTGCCACTTCTAGCATGCATGCCATAGGTTCGTCATCACGACCTTAAACCCTAAACTCTAAAGCCTATTCCTCAAATTGAAGGAATGCCTTCCTGGGCCTCTTTATCAACTCAAATGAAGAAGTAGAAAGGACTGTTGGGACCTTGTTGAAGAGGCAACATGTGGAGTTCTTTCCTGATGACTAAGAAGCTTCCTCATTGTTGGCTGAAATCAGAGGTGGTATTCAGCAGGTTCTGACCAGTTCTGGAGAACTGGTACTGGAACTTTTGAGTAGTTCAGAGAACCGGTAAATGCTACCTCTGACTGGCCCCGCCCCCATCTATTCTCTGCCTCCCGAGTCCCAGCTGATCGGGTGGGAATGAGGATTTTGCAGTACTCTTCCCTTGCCACACCCACCAAGCCATGGCCACCAAGCCACACCATGCCCACCAAGCCACGCTCACAGAACCAGCAGTAAAAAAAACCTGAATCCCACCACTGGCTGAAATGTGCAACAAATGTTGGAAATGATAAATGTAGATCAAGAAATTTCAAATTCAACAAGAGACTCCTTTAAAACATGATCTTTTTTTTCTAAATTCACTATCAGTGCATAATCATAATCATTCTTGGGCACTTCTTTTCCTTGATTTAAGGTCAGGGAGATTTTACTTTGGATTCCTATCCTCAGGGGGGAAAAAATCTTGATAGCCTAAATGGCTTTGCCCAGTTCTAGAATTCCAGACTTTGATGGGTTGTATAAAATATATTCTTAAATCCATCGTTCTAATGTGGGTTTATTCTTTGCAAATAATAAAATGAAATAACTTCCCAAATGGAAAGTTGCCTCTTATTTTCTGGTCAGGAAAAAAAGTGTCTTGGAAGCAATATTTTTTGTTTTGTTTTGCTGCTAGAACCTCCTGGGGTATCTAGTTTGACCTCTCTGCTTTGCTTCCCGGTCCTGTTTATCAAGCTTTCCAAAAAGATCACCTAAGGTTGGATTAAAACAACAACAACAGCCATTTTCTCAGTTAAAGCAAAGGAGGGATGCGGAGACAGTTGACCCAGATGCCAAGAGGACACTCTTCCACATGTCAGCTAAACATCTGGTCTCCTGGCTTTGCCTGCAGAAACATAATCTCGGTGCCTGCAAATGAAACATCTGCCCACGAATGTCCCATGTTTCTAAGACTGATTGATTGGGGTGTGTGCCATCAACTCTGAATGACCACTTCCCTTTTTTCCCTGAGAATAAGACCTCCCCAGATAATAAGCCCAATCGCGCTTTTGAGTGCATGCGCTAAAATAAGCCATCCGCTCCCAAAATAAGCCCTCCCCAAAAATACTGCAACACAACAGTGCCAAGAGGAGACCACACTTATCGCCTCCTGCACCTCAAAAATAATGAGACCTCCCTGAAAATAAGGCCAAGTGTTTATTACAGGATTCAAGAGAAAATAAGACCCTATCTTATTTTCAGGGAAACATGGTAGATAGATTTTCTGCATGATGATCTGTCCATAAAAGCAAATTCACGTCTGATGAATCCTAGTGATCATATAGGCCAGGGGGTCCCCAACAAACGAAGCCCCATTTGTGGGATGGAGGCAGCACACTATGCCCCCTCCAGTCCACAGAAAAACCTCTCGCCACAGAATAGCACCCGAACGGTTGGGGGCCATTCACATAGGCACGTCCACATTATTTTCTCTGGAACTGCATGGAAGTGTTCTCCGTGCCCTCCTTCCTTAATTGATTTCTCAGTTTAGTGTGCAATCCTGGAATTTCATGGTAATCTCTTAAAGGAATAATACATCCAACTGCTTAGCTCCCAATAGATAGGATAGATAGTCAAGCATAGGACACGTTATGACATGTTGTTTCCCTTGATCCCACACATCTATTCTTCCTTTGTTCGTTCCTTCCTTCTTTTTTTCTCTCTCTCTCTTCTTTCTTTCCCTCCTTCCCTCCTCTTCTCCCTGCCTCGTTGATTTCTCCCAATTTCTTCCCTTAAAATTTCATTCTCTGAAATCTGTCAGTCTTCACCTACCTATTTCATCAAACCTTTAGTTCAATTCCACTTTGCTTCAATGAAAAAGCTCAAAACTGCAGGATTTCTAAACATGGATGGCCAAACACTTCCCCCCCCCACCTCCAATTCTTTTATTTCGTTTTTACAATTATGTGTGGTATTGCATGCCCAGCTCAATTAGCTTTGTTAGCATTTGCTTTGTGGATAATGCCATGCTATACCAAAGCTATATCTATAGTTTCATATGTATATATATTTGTGTGTGTGTGTGTTTGTGTGTGCGCGCGCACCAGAAAAAGGAGGGCAGCTTAAGGCTTGGCTCTTTGAGACTGTAAAACACAGGCTACATTTCTCTTTGATGTCCCCTGCTGGCTAATTCAGAAATGGCATTTGAGATCTCTGCAGGAATCTCTCCTTTATAAACCTGCAGTTAAATACCTAACCTGAATTATGCATCTCATAAGAAAGTCATAGCTGATGCCCAGCGTTTGTATATAATACAAGTAAGGGGAAACGGATGGTCAAAGCATCAGAGATGATGCACGATATGCTTCTGGAACAGACAGCAGGGAAGATTTGCAAAGGTGACTATATCAGCCCTGCAGCCAGTTCCTTTTGGGATCTTTGGCCTGCCACACTAATATTCTATTCTACTATGCTGATTCATTAGTGGGGAATTGGGAGGGGGAATAATAAGGAGTAGAATGTGATGTTGTCAAAATAAAATTCCTTTCTAGAAGCCCAAGGTCATTCTGTGTCTCTACACCTCTGCACCTGACCGGAACTGGATGGGTAGAACTGCCAGCATGGCAATGGGAGATTGGGCCATGTGATGGACTTGTGGGTGTGGGGGGCAGGATCTTGAACTTTCAACTAGGTGGGGAAAACTGGGACGCTTTCAGATTCGGGTTTTCCCAGATGTGCTAACATGACTCTCTTAATAAATTGGAACTTTGAGCAATAGTTTGCCTTGGACTCTGATTTAATTTTGGATGTTATTTGGAACCCTGACGGTGACCACTATACTGATTTGAAAATAAGGAGCCTTTGGAGTTGAAAAAATATACCCCCTTTTAAACAATAGGAAGCGTGATGATTATTATTTACATTCGGGCAGTGGTGAAATCTAATTTTTGTGCCTCTGGTTCTGTGGGCATGGCTTGGTGGTGGTGGTGGACATGTGACCGGGTGACCGTGGTCAATTTTTCCACTTTTTCAAGCATTTTTTCCTGCTGCTTCGGGCAAACAGGTAGGGACAAAATGCTTTAAAAAGTGAAAAAAAAATGGTTCTGACAATTGCGCAGATTAGCTGTGAGCCGTGCAATCGTCGGACCTTCTTTATTTCACTTTTTAAAGCATTTGTTTCCTACCGATTTGCCTGAACTGGCAGGAAACAAATGCTTTAAAAAGTGAAATAAAGAGAGTCTGAAGATCACGCGGCTCACAGATAATCTGCGTGATAATCGGAACCATTTTTTTAAAAACTTTTTAAAGCATTTTTTTTACTAACTATTCACCGGACCGGTAGTAACAAAATGCTTTAAAAAGTGAAATAAGGAGGCTCACAGTTGAGTGTCACCTCTTTTTTTTTCACTTTTAAAAGCTTTTTTTTTTTTAGCTACTGGTTTGGGCGAATCTTAGCATTTTTTGCTACCAGTTCTAGCAAACCGGTCAGAACTGGTAGCATTTCACCCCCGCATTCGGGGACCCCAAAACAAAGAAAATATCTGCAAGAACAAAAGAACATTCTTCCTGCAGTATGTTGAGCTTGCCAGACTGGTACAGTTCAGGCAAAAGCTGCATCAACAGGCTGGGGACCGAATTATTAATTTATAAGCTTCCATAATAGGATTTAAAACACAAAGTCGGTGCGATCGGCTAAGTAAGGACAAGGAAGCACAGGCTGTAAGTAAAGTCAGCCTGTCTGCTGAAAACATGAGATCAGCGCTGAGCTTTCCTCACTTTCTGTCAAATGTTCTCTCAGATCTTTTCCCCCTTTTCACCAGCACAAGGCATAACGTAAGATTATGAATCCCAAAAGTATGAGGATTTGAGCTGGCCAATCATTTAGAACAGTCCGTAAACAGGAAGGAGGTAAATTTCCTCGACTCGCAAAGGAAATGTTAACATTTAATTTAGTCAACATGGTAACCAAAAAGGAAGTCACTGCTGATTATAGTAAACACGACTCAACCAAGGCAGATTTATAAGCTAAGCAAGTCTGTAGAGATTCTCAGTCATCCAGGTCATGGTTGTCCCAAAGGTGTTTTTTTGGGAGGCAACTGGACTTCCTTGTTTTTTCGTTCTTTCTTTGAAGACATTTCACTTCTCATCCTATTAGAGGATGTCAATCTTGGCAACTTTAAGATGAATGACTTCAACTTCCAGAATTCCCTAGCCATCACCCTGAGCTGGGGAATTCTGGGAGTTGAAGTCCACCCATTGTAAAGTTATTGAGGTTAAGAAACATGGCTTAGACCTCACCAGTTCTAAATCTGACTCTGATGAGGTACCATTTATGATTGTGTTTATTGTGTATAAAGATGCAGTAGGAACTTGTTCCACTTTTGCACACCTACTGCATTGTCTCCTAGAAAATATGAACAGAGAACCAGAATGCTATGAGTACTCAGTTTATTTTTGAAAAAATGAATCAATAAAGCAAAATAATAAAATACTGATTAAAATTTAAAGCTGCCTATTCCCTGTAGGAGGAGTACTTGGTTCCATAAAAATCAAGTTAGAGATTTTGCCCTACTCTGGTGCAGAGCATGAGAAAGGTGTGACATGAAGGGCATCCTTAATTTTTATAATTATCTTAGCCCTAAGGTCCCCAATGTGGTGTCCTTAAACATAATATAGATGGCCCAAACAGTGTTGTCTTCCATAATTTCTCCTTTGTTCCTTGCCATCCACTAAATAATCCTTCCTTCCTTCTTTCCTTCCCTTCCTTCCATAATTCCTCCTTCCCCCTTCCTTCTTCCCTGTCTCTCCTTCCTTCCTATCATCTGTAATTCCTCTCTCCCCTTTCCTTCCTTCCCGTCTCCTTCCTTCCTTCCATAATTCCTCCCCCCTGCCTCTCCTCCCTCCCTTCCTTAATTCCGCCCTCCTCCCCCTCTCCTTCTTTCCTTCCTTAATTCCTCCCTCCTTTCCCCTCTCCTTCCTTCCTTCTGTAATTCCTCCTCCCTCCCTTTTCTTCCTTCCCTTTCTTCCTCTCTCCCTCCCTCTAAAGAAAGAAAAAATATGGTTTTCCTTTGAGAATATCCAGTGTTCTCTGATTAGATCTCAAGATCATTTTTATATTTTATTGTTCCTTAGAAAGGCTAGGATGATATACATGTTTTGTATATTTTCTCTTCCTTTGGTTGTTGTTTTTTTCAAAATTTTAATAATTAAGTCAATAAGCAAGGTTCTTTTGGCGGTGCTCCAAATGTTTAGCCATGGAACGCTAATAAATCACGGCTCAGCTTTTCTTAATAACTTCAGCAAACTGAACATCGACCATATTGCGGTCCCCACAGGTGCGTTTTTGTTAGCAGTAAATGTTATCAACAAATCGAGGCAGAGATTTTCAGTGGAAACTATTTGACTACTGTGTTATAGAAGCAGTTTACAGCTGTCATGCCTCTTAATAATAATGATAGCTCCCCTCCTGATGTTTCTGCCTCATAAACTGAAAAATAAATGGATTCGTTATAACAATTTTTTTTAAAAAATGAATTGCTTTAATTTTCAATAAGAAGTCTACGTTTTACTAATAGATGCTTTACTCCGTTGCAATTATTTTCCATTTGTGCCATAAAACCATCAAACAGGAGATTATGTTTTTTTGGGGGGAGGGGAATATTGTTTACTAAAATCTGTACTCATCATTAAATGTAAGACTTTCCTTAAGTGCATCTCCGGATTTGAAATTAAACCCAAGTAGACAACTCAGAACGGTGCACCAAGGTGATGTGAGTCCTTGATAATATTTATAATAACCCCTTTTAGAAAAGGTAGTGTCAGATGGAACAATCATTGCATTGTATTTTAAATGTATTTTTAACATTTAGAAAATACACATGACTGTTCTGACCCCCTCCTCCGTCCAGTACGAATGCCGAGACAAGCTTAACTGGAATGTCACAGCACTTTATTAGCAAGAAACCAAAACCTCGGTGGCTGAAAGCCAAGCATAACAAACAGATAAGAACCTTGGCAGCATTAGGCTCCTCTCAAGATAGTATTTAAAGACTGGGAGGAGCCTGGTTTTGCAGGATTCAACGTCATTCCTAACACTGGAGAAGCTGTTATCTGTCAAAGTCTGAGCCTAATTACAATCACCTGGGTCCAATTATCTTTGGTAACTGTGTAGCTGCTCTCTACGTCGATCTGCCGGGTGTTGTCAGGCATCCTGGAACAACTCCCTTGGCTCCTCCCCACTGCTCCAATGCACGACTTCAGGATCACACTCCCTTGTCTCCTCCCCACTGGTCCAAGGCTCAGGCGCCTCCTGGTGGCCAACCAGCCTCTCTGCGCCCTGCTCGGAGTCGGAACCCTGTCCAGGGTCCTCCACATCCTACAGAGCCGATTCATAGGACCCCTTGCTGTCGGAGTCTGGTGGCAGCTCCAACAGCTCCTGCTGGGCCACAACACATGACTATTAAAAGAAAGCACAATAAAAGATAGCAATAGCAAAAACACTTCTATCACTTTATAGTGCTTTACAGCTCTCTCTGAGCAGCTTACAGAATCAGCATATTTTCCACAACCATTTGGGTCCTCATTTTACAGACCTCGGAAGGGTGGAAGGCTGAGTCAACCTTGAGCTGGTCAGGATCGAACTCCAGGCTGTGGGCACTGCTGGCTGCAGTTACACCTTTTATTGTCTGTTACAAGGTCCTACCTGTCAACGACTACTTCAGCTTCAGCCATAATAATACATGGGCAAACAATCGACACAAATTCAAGGTAAACCTCTCCAAACTCAATTGCAGAAAATACGACTTCAGCAACAGAGTGGTCAATGCCTGGAATGCTCTACCTGACTCCGTGGTTACATCCTCAAACCCTCACAGGTTCAACCTTAAACTGTCTACCGTGGACCTCACCCCATATCTAAGAGATCCGTAAAGGGGGCGTGCATAAGCGCACCAGTTTATATAAGCGCACCAGCATGCCTACCATCCCTGTCCTACTGCCCCCATTTTTTTGTGTATTCATTTCCTTAGTTCATATCCATGTTCATACTTATGCCTGCTATTTTGTACATGTTTGACAAACTAATAAATAAGTAAGTAAACAAACAAACAGCCTCCAATTTCTTGAAGCAAACGTCAATAAAAACATGTGCATAATTGTTGAGAATGCCTTCAAAAGTCACTCAATAACACCAGCTCAATTCCTGCAGGAATTGTATAGAAATTGGGGGGGGGGGAGAGAAAGAAAGACAAAAGGTTGGCAGAATGGAAAATCACAAAAGCAAGCGGCAAAAGGGGGGCATCTTCAGAGGGCATGAAGAAAAAAATAAAGCTGCAAGTAAAAGTGTAGAAATAGTCTTGGGGAGTCGACCCCAACATGGGCTAGCATGGAAAACTCCCAATGAAAGAATGCTAAGTATTTTCTCTCTATATATAGTATGCCCTGGGTGCGCATCTCTCTCCGTATTTATCTCTTATCTGTTCCACTCACCCTGGACTCTTCTCCCTTGATAAAAGGAGAAAAGCTGAAGAGCTAATGCCTTCCTCAATTGAACTGAAAAACAAAAAAGAAAGGTAAAAATAATATTGTGATTATTGGATTTATTCATAGCTTTTCCTGTGAGACTTCTGGAACATATCAAGTGAAATGCTCCATTCGGCGTCATGCTTACTATAATAATGAAATCCTCCATTTCGCCTCTTTAACATAATGACAGCCTATTTTCCAAAAGCAATAAGGATGGTGTTCCATTTTTGTTCCTTGGGATATTGGACATATACATTAACCTAACATAACCTGGAAAGTTTAAGGGTAGGAATTCTTTGGTGGTGTTAAAAGGATAGTTGTCTTGATTCGCATTTCAGTATTTGGTCATGGATTCCAGTTTTCTACATTAATAAGTGGGTACTAGATTGATTTTCTTGTCTTGTCATTTTCTGAAAATGTGCAAAGTAAGTGAACCATTCTAAATGCAAAATAATAGCGCTTTCATTATTATAATGTATAACCCCTTTGGATATTAGTAAAGCAGGAACAGAATAGATGTATCCAGTGGATGCAAGATATCATCATGGTACAGAACACGGACTAATAGAGTTGGAAGGGACTTTGGAGGTCTGCTAGTCCAACCCCACTACTCAAGCAGGAGACCCAATACCATTTCAGATAAATGGCTTTTCAGTCTCTTTTTGAAAGTCTCTAGTGATGGAGTGCCTACAACCTCTGAAGGCAAGCTGTCCATTGGTTGTTTGTTCTCACTGTTAGGAAATTTCTCTTTAGTTTTAGGTTGCTTCTTTCCTTGGCTAGTTTCCATCTATTGTTTCTTACCTTGCCTTTTGGTGCTTTGGAAAATAGTTTGATACGGCCCCACTCATCCTTGTAGGAGCCCTTCAAATATTGGAACATTGCTATCATGTTCCTCATCGTCGCGTGATGGCGAATCTATGGAACGTGTGCCAGGAGTAGCACACGGAGACATGTTTCCTGACATGTGTGATGTCACCCGTTCCTCTTCCAGGTTTCTGGCACGCATGCACAGGCAACAATCAGCTGGCCTTTGTGGGTGTGGCAGTGCCGGAAATGGGAAGAGTTGGTATTCCATTTCCCAGCATGAGCATGTGCACTGGTCAGCTGATCGGCGTGCATGAATGTGCGGCAGTAACTGGAAGACTTGGTGGCTGGTGCGCATGCCAGGAGGTGGAAGTTCATTTTCGGGTACGCACATGCCCCCTGGGCAGCTCCTCTTCCAGGCTGCGGCCCAGACGAGTGCATGCACCCTCCCTTTTTGGCACTCGGTGCTGAAAAGGTTCACCATCACCTTAGTCACCCTAAGTCTTTCTTTTCATTAGACTAGACATACCCAATTCCTGTAAATGTTCTTCATTCACTCAGCCTCAACCCTTCTACTGTTCATAGGTCTAAGGTGCTTATCTGTCATATTGCTTTCCAAGTCCTTGACAGCCCTGGAGAAGAAAGGTCCTTAGCTACATGGAGAAACTCCATAGATAGAAAAGGCTCCCTACTAAGACCTCTCTTTGTATAATGTTTTTCTATTTGCTATATCCTCTAATTTTCTATTCAACTGAGCACTGCTGCAAGTACTTAAAATATAGAAGACAAGATGGAATCTTAAAAGTAAATTAAAATGAAATGCAAACATTAATCAGCTGCTAAGAAATCAGCCCAATAATGTGCATCTTGATTCTACTTCTAAGACAAAGGTTAAATAGAATTACCATGGGTGAATATTTCACAGCTGGGGAGCAACACTGAAAGCCTCCTGCACATGCTGAAGATAGAGGACACGGGGAATGGAAGCATCTTCGGAAAGGACAGTTAGGTAGATCATATAACGCCTAGCCAGCTTTTTAGCAGAGAAAGGCTGGTGGCTAGATACAGATACATTTTAATCTGCTTGCAGTATGTATTTTTAAGCCGTGTTTTGCACTTTTCCATGGCTAGAAAGCCACTCTTGTTACGAGTGACATCTGTACTAATTCACAAGCCATCTTTACGGTTGAAAGGGGAAGGATAATGGTGTATGAAGTCAGTTCACGCAGCAACAGTTGCCTTTTGATGCAGAACAGAGAATGAAGGTTGCCCAACAGAGGGAAGAAACAGTCCCGTTTATACGGGGAAGAAAGCGCAGATATAAAAACGCAGGAAAAGCAAAGATAAAGTAGTGTGATCAAAAGAAAAGAGAAGAAGAACCCAGGAAGGTAGGGCAAAAAAAGGAAATTTTGATAGGCCAGAAAGAAAGGTAAATTGTATGAGGGTCGGGAGATGCCTGCTACCACTTGCAAAAGAACCAAAGCAAACAGAGATGAAAGATATTTCAGTTCTTGAGATACTTGAATACATTGCAATAGTATGTATTCTTAAATAAGATCAGGAGAATCAGTAGAGTTGGAGGTCATAGTTCAATATGAGCCATAGTGGCACAGTGGTTAGAGTGCAGTACTGGAGGCTACTTCTGCTGCCTGTTGGCTGCCAGTAGTTCAAATCTCATGGTTGACTCAGCCTTCCATCCTTCCAATGTGGGTAAAACAAGGACCCAGATTGTTAGGGGCAATATCAGAGGTGGGTCCCTAGCAGTTCGCACCTATTCGGTAGAATCGGTTCATCAAATCTACCGAACCGGTTAGAAGAGGTTCCACCAGAGGACCCGGAAAGCAGGCCACACCTACAGAAGAGGTTCCAAATTTTTTTGAAACCCACCACTGGCGCTTGGATATGATTATTCTACACTATCATGCTCATATTTATAAAACTCAGTGCCTCTGTGAAAGGTAAGGATGACTACTGCGTTTGTGGTGCAATCAGAACATTGCGTGTGTTGAAGTTGTTTTAACGCAAACCAAAGATGCCTTTTAAAAAACAAGTTTACATCATATTCTTATGCATGCCAGTGCTGTGTGTGAGGTAATTTAAGGTGGTTCTGACAAGTGTCGTTGGCATCTTCATATCCGGTCACATGGGTGGCAAGCCACTCCCATCCGGTCACATGGGTGGCAAGCCACTCCCACAAAGGAGGCCACATCCACAGAGTAGGTTTGAACAATTTTTGAAACCCACCATTGGGCAATATGTTGACTCTGTAAAACCGCTTAGAGAGGGCTGTAAAAGCACTATGAAGCAGTATATAAGTCTAAGTGCTATTGCTATCCTTTGGTAGCAACTGTGACTGGTGTGGGGGGAACCCCAAGAACAAACAAACCCCAGGAACCCCGAGGTGGCGCAGTGGTTAGGGTGCAGTACTGCAGGCCACTTCAGCTGACTGTTATTTGCAGTTCAGCGGTTCTAATCTCACCGGCTCAAGGTTGACTCAGCCTTCCATCCTTCCGAGGTGGGTGAAATGAGGACCCAGACTGTGGGGGCGATATGCTGACTCTGTAAACCGCTTAGAGAGGGCTGAAAGCCCTATGAAGTGGTATATAAGTCTAACTGCTATTGCTATTGCTAAAATCCCCTAAGTCTGCACTTGTTTTACAAAATAAAGATACAGGTAATTCCTTGACTTCAGACCATTTGTTTAATGACAATTTGAAGTTACAACGGCACTGAAAAAAAGTGACTTATCACCCATCTTTGACCTCATGAACATTATAACACCTCCCCATGGTCACATAATTGTGATTTGCATGCTTGGCAACTACTCCCCACAACAGTTACAGCATTCTGTGGTCACATGATTATGATTTGCCACTTTCCTAGCTGGCTTCTGACAAACAAAGTCAACGAGGCTTACCCGGTTCACTTAATAACTCTTGTTTCATTTAACAACTTCAGTAAGACTTGTAGTGAAAACTGGCTCCAGCCATATGAAAGCTTGCTATTTTTTATGTTTTATTTTCTTCATATAACATATAAAAATTCAATTTCCATCAAACAGTGTGTTGTCTGTGAACAATTGTTTTTAGGCAATCATAATCAAAATATTTACAATAATGTTGATCCAATAACATTAATACTATAATAGCAATAATATTTAACTTATCTACTTTAACAAATCTCCATTTTAACATTTATCCTTTTTATGTCCCCCATTTCTAACTTCTATTTCTATTGTCTAACCATTGGTAAAATAAGCCCCATTATATTCAGTTTCTTCTTTGTCCTTAATAGTAAGTGTTAGTCTATTCATTTCTGCACATCCTAATATTGTCTTAATTACACTCTCATCTGTCAGGATCTCATCATTCTTCCATTGTTGTGCAAATACAATTCTGACTGGAGTTAATACATGTAAAATCAAATACATAGTCCTTTTATCATATTTTTCCAGCAGTAAATATATAAAATAAATAAAATAAATGAAATAAAAATATTTCAAGTCTATATGCTGCTTCGTTTTTTCCAACCAAGTATGTATTTTCATCCAATATTTTTTAGCTTTTGGGCATGTCCACCATATATGGTTAATATGAACCAGGTGTTTGATTGCACTTCCAAATTTAGCGGATCTATCTTTATACATTTTTGCCAGTATTGTTGGTGCAAAATGCCATCTGCAGAACATTTTATAGAAATTTTCTTTATATGCATTTGCTTACTTAATGACCACATAATTTAGCAATCAAAATTGTAGTTGTAGGTCAATGATTACCTGTATTTAACTATTTCCTGGATACCATTTTCTCTATTGCTTGTTTCATTCATTTTTTTTAATGGCCTAAACAGCATTCAGTATTTTCATTCTTGATTGTAATCATCCAGACTGTCTAATTCAATGTAGCTTATACTGCAGAGAACTTGCATTTAGAATCAGTGCAGGTGAAAGGAATATTCAGGAGTGTTCTTTATTAGCAAAGAAAAAAAAATAAGGTACCACGTACAACGATTGAACCAAAACTGAAGGGTGGGTCTCCACCTATTTAACAATACTTTAAATATTATACAGTTCTGTTTAAGGTTGAATTGACATTTGTGTCTGGGGCCCTGATGAGACTTTATAAATGTGCTGTTTGGGAGAATGCAGGAGGGCTGTGCAAAGCTTTTTCAGGCCAGCTTCCCTTTAATGCGACTTCGATCACATCAGCAGACTGAAGCAGAATTGCAAATCAAAGTGGCAAATTGAGGCAGGTGGCTTCAAAGCACATTACAGTCTTTTGAAGGGCTTTGTACATTCAGTGGCCTTTCTGCTACTTCTGAAGTTGCTACAGACAATATGCAATGCTCTAACTTCTATGCAGAGAAGCAGTTGAGAGGCATGATGGGCTCTTTCATCTTTGCATGAATACTGGCCAATGGGTTTTATCATCTAATTGAAAGTCTGTCTCTCAAACCACTTTTGAGAGAGCTAAACTACCTTTCAGCTCACATATTCTTCACTGCGGCAAGGCTGTTGTGGCCCTTCAGCGGCCAGCGGACCTGGTAGCAGATTCGTGAGAAGTGAGGACATTGGGGAGGAAGATGGGCCAGTCCAGGAATATGGGGAAGGCTCTGATGAGGACTCTGCATTGGAGGCAAAGATGGGGCCAGGGCCGTCTGACAGTTATCAGCTGCCTTTGGAGTCAGACATCACTGGGGCAGAAGAACATCTGGAGCCTGTTCCCAGTGTGTGCATGCACAGAGTTGCCAGGAAAAGGGAACATCTAAGGAACAAGGGTCGACTCGGGAGTGAGGCCACAGGTGGACGGTGAATGGCCCCTCCCATTGGGAATAAAGAGGAGCGAAAGGGGAGGGGAGTTTGCAGGAGACAATTAGTTCAATTCATTAGGGTGAAGATCTGTTCCTGATTTCTTGCCAAGTATTGTCTACTATAGAGTGGCATTTGGAAGATATCGGCTTGGCAGCTCTCCAAGCCTGATAAAGGTCTGTAGTTGTGAAATCTCTTGAAACACTGTTGGCTGGGACTTTGCTGGAGAGGAATTCACTTTAAACTAAATAAAAGGGGTTTATTGGGATGATGAGTCTGCTTCATGCTTTTGGGAAGCCTAGGTCAGAACACAGGCATTAACCTTAACTTCATTCCCTTAAACCAGAGCTAACCAAACTTGGCAACCTTAAGACTTGTGGATATCAATTCCCAGAATTCTTCAGCCAGCCATGGAAGCTGAAGCTCACAAGTCTTAAAGTTGCCAAGTTTGGAGGCCCCTACCCTTAAACTAATGGAATGACACACTTCTGTTCTATGGACTGATCCTGCCAACTGAAGTGAAAGTTCATTGCAACTCTCAACATCCTGAAATCACTTCAACCCTGACCAACCCAGTACACATCTTGGACCCAATCTGACTTCTAAAGGGATAGGAGGTCTCTTGATGCAAGTGAATAGGTTTTAAGGTGGCCTAGTTGATTTTAGGAATGAGGTGTGTCTTTTTCTGTACTATCCTCTTTCCTTCTGCCTGCAGAAATAGCGAATGGCCTTGAAGTTCAGAAGGAAGATTCTGCTGTTATACCTTTACAATTAAAGTAGAACTGACCTGCATGGCATTTGACTTTATAGTCTAGTCTACCTTGAAGGAAGAATAATATATTTCTATCTCTGTGGCACCGAATCTGTGTCAGTCTGCTTTTACTGGTTGTGAGGCTACTAACCAGGAGTGGGATCCTACCGGTGTAACAACTAGTTCGCTGATGCGTGCTGTGCATGTGTGCACAGTTTACAGAGAAATCAGCCTCTGCATTACCACTGGGAAGGAAAACAGCTGAGGCGCAGCAATCCACTCTGCCGCACCCATCAGCTGGGCTTCAGAAAAGGGAATATAGATCAGTATAGCGCAGGGGCGACCGGGCCCAGCTGAAAGTCAGAGCAAACCAGTTCGCTCCCAGCTGATAGTCGGAGCTACCAGTTCCCCCTGAACCGGTAGAATCCCACCCCTGCTACTAATCCTGCTGGAACCAATTCCTGTCAATGATAAGGAAACTTTTCCCAGGAGGGACCAAGCTTGCCCACTATTCTAAGCTTCCTGGTAATTTAGAAAGGTAGTAATAAAAGCAGCAAACTGCACCCTTCATAGGTAAGCCAAAGTCCATTCTTCCAAATTCTTCCCATTTGAGATCAACTTTTGGCCACATGTCCTCCCCTTCCTAATGCTAGTAATGAGGAGGGGTGCCCAAGTTTGACAACTGTCTATACCAAGATTCTGGGTACCCCAGAAAATTCGGTGCAACCCAAGCTTGCCATTCCACATGAAATAAGTGGATTACCCTTTTTTTTTAAAAAGCACCACAAGGCAAGAGAAGAAACAATGGGTGGAAACTAATTGAGGAGAGAAGCAACCTGCAATTAAGACGTTTCTCCTTAACAGTGAGGACAATTAACCAGTGGAACAACTTGCTTTCAGAAGTTGTGGATGCTTCACCAGTGGATCATTTTAAAGAAAAGGCTGGACAGCCACTTATCTGAAATGGTATAGAGCAGTGATGGTGAACCTTTTTTGGAATTGAGTGCCCAAACCGGAACATGCGTGCATGTGCATGCATGTGCACGCATGTGCACGCATGTGCATGCATGTGCACGCATGTGCACGCATGTGCACGCATGTGTATGTGCCTGAGCACAGGAGACCTGAAGACCAACTGGCTGGCACACGCATGCCTGTTTTCTGGCCATTTCTGGCTGTTTTTTGGGGGGGCAAAACCAGTAAAAAACAACAACTCAAAACACTGGCTGAAAATGGCCTGAAAATGCCCCCCAAAACAGCCTTTAAAAAGCCCCAAAACGGCATGAAAAAAGTCCAGAAAACAGTATGAAAAGCGGCCTGGTTTTTGGCCATTTTTTTTTTGTTATTCTCAGGCTGTTTTTCAGTGCCCTGGTGCCCACAAAGACCAGCTGACCAGCACCGGAAGCCAGAAGATCAGCTGGTGACAGCACATGTGCCCACCGAGAGGGCTCTACGTGCCACCTCTGGAATGCGTGCCATAGGTTCACCATCATGGATATAGGGTCTCCTGCTTGAGCAGGGGATTGGACTAGAAGACCCCCAAGGTCTCTTCCAGTTCTATTCCGATTGATTGACCTTTTTTATAGTGCTTAAATTCTTTCTTTAACTTGCCGCCTTAGCTGAACACAATTTCTTTATTGCTGCTATCTCTGCCTTACAAGAGCTGGAAGAATATTCGGAAAAACCGACGAGTTAATCATTCTCTTGCCCCCATGCAATATTCTATTTCACATTCAAGCACCCTGTGGTCTCTTTGCTAATAGGATGAAAAGGGGGAAAAAATCGTGCACCGTGGAAGCCTCACTCAAACCAGAATATGCGATGTTTTCCATAATGTGTCACTTTCCTTCTACTTCCTGATCATGAAAATCTACCAGAGATATCAAACTGCAACCCCTAGCAGCAGCAGCAGCAACATGGCAGGAACAGATGTCATCTTCACCTGCTCCAGCAACCTTGGGCATTAATTCGTTTAGCTAATTAGTTCTTTAAAGCCCCTAAGTGCTCCTTTTTTTTTTGTGCTACCAAGCTAGTTGCTCTTTTGCATAGCTCTGCTCACATTAACAGGACCTTTTTTGGAAGGTCTGGCTAAGCTAATCTACAGAATAGAACGGCTTAAAGTGCCCATAATAGGCAGCCTCTTTAATCAAATTAAGCACTTCATTAAGGGAAATTCTTCTTTTCACTAGTTGATGGTTTGGGGAAATTAATACCGGATGACAGCTGATGTCTCAGCCCTTTCATAATTTCAATCTGGCACACCCTTGTACAGAACAAAATTAGTGCCAGGTTTCTATTTTTTTTCCTTTTTTCCTCTTCCAGACAAAGTAATATCAAAGATCTCTCTTGGCAGCACCAGTAATATATTTTGCTACAGAGCACTCTGCCAATCATACAACACAGAATATTTTTTGCAAATTGTGAAACATTATGGGAAAAGAATTGCCTAAGCGTATTCACCAACCATAGGGTATCAGACCAAAGCTGGATAAACGTTGGATGGCGTCAAAGAGATACTGAAAACTTTCTGGATTTCTTGCAACTCATATCTGGTGCTTTCCCTATAATACTTACAGTTTTACTATAGAGAATATTTACTTACAGTTGGTCCTTGTCTTATAATCATAATTGGGGCCAGAATTTCCATCGCTAGACAAGGTGATAAAGTGTAAAAGTGAATTGTGATCAATTTTGTGAACTTTTTAACAGATTAACAGAGCTGGAAGGGACCTTATAGGTCATCTAGTCCAACCACCTGCTCTTACACCATTTCTGACAAATGGCAGTCCAATCTCTTCTTGAAAGTCTCAAGTGATGAAGCTTCCACAACTTCTGAAGGCAACTTCTGTTCCATTGGTTGATTGTTCTCACTGTCAAAAAAAATTCTCCTTGTTTCTAGGGTTAGTTTCCATCCATTATTCCTTGTCTGGCCTTCAAGTGCTTTGGAAAATAGCTCGATCCCTTCCTCTCTGTGCCAGTCTCTCAAATATTAGAAGACTGCTATCATGTCTCCCCTGGTCCTTCTCTTCACTAGACTAGCCATGCCCAGTTCCTGCAACCGTTCTTTGTATCTTTTAGTCTCCAGTCCCCTAATCATCCGGGTTGCTCTTCTCTGCAGTTGGCTGGAATGTTAAGTGAACCACTGCAGTCATTAAGTGAATCACATGGCCATTTAATTAACCCAAGTTTCCCCTTGATTTTGCTTGTTGGAAGCCGGCTGCAAAAGTCACAAATGGACATCATATGAATTTTGGATGCAGCAACAATGATAAATACATGCCAGTAGCCAAGTTTTGATCACATGGCTGAGGGGATACTGCAACAGTTTTAAGTCTGAGGACTGGTTGTAAGTATGAGGACAGGCTGTAAGCCATTTTTTTTAGAGCCGAGGTGGCGCAGTAGTTAGACTGCAGTACTGCAGGCCACTTCAGCTGACTGCTAACTGCAGTTCGGCGGTTCAAATCTCACCGGCTCAAAGGTTGACTCAGCCTTCCATCCTTCCGAGGTGGGTAAAATGAGGACCCAGACTGTGGGGGCAATATGCTGACTCTGTAAACCGCCTAGAGAGGGCTGAAAGCCCTATGAAGCGGTATATAAGTCGAACTGCTATTGCTATTGCTATTGCTATTTAGTGCCATTGTAACTTCAAACAGGGGCTAAACAAATAGTTGTAACCAGTACTCAGTTTTTACTACTAAATTCAGAAATCTACTTCTATATAAAAAGATCGTTGGTTTTGATGATAAAAACAGTGTTGCAAACTACACAAAAAAGAAGAAAAAACAAATTGCAAATAGGTAGGCTTATTCTTCTGCCTCTCACAGAAATGTGGGCCACAATTTATTTAAACTGCAGCATCTTATCAATATTCTGTCTGCCTTTACCTTTCAAGGTTTTCTCTAGCCTTTTATTATTGTATGGCTCTTTTTTTAGAAAAAACATATTTGACCTATATCTCGTTAATGGCTCCAGGAACCTTACAAAGACACAACTAAAGCAGTATTAAAAGTGTGACAGATATAAAATACAGGGTTTATATAAAATAACTAATTAATGCAGTAAATAATGCCAACACTGAAAGAGATAAAAGCCCCCTTGGTGAGGGGTTTTATATGGCTATCTAGCATCAGTATTGGATTCAAAAAGACCCCAAACTATAAACTTGTTCCATAATCAGAAGTTATATCTTCTGGTAGGGCTTCCAAGTTCTGAAGTCCAGCTCATGAGTTGAGAGTCACCTTGTCTTGAGTTCATATTATTTTCCAATTTTCAGCCCATTAAAGCCTGGAACCATAAAAGTTCAGTAGAATATCATCAGCAGTGAGTTCAAATCTGTGAATAGATCTTCCTAGAAATTTCGTACAATTTCATACAAACATATGCAGCTCCAAAGGACAATTCTTAACCTGACAAGCAGAAGTTGCCCAGTAAAGGTACTCCTTGACTTACAACCATTCATTTAGTAACCATTTAAAGTTACAAACAGAGAAAAAAAATGACTTGGGGATCCTTACCCTTACAACTGTCATAGCATCCTCGGTTCTACCACAAAATCGCGGTCGACGAAAGCGTGTATGTGACGTCATCACAGCGCGACGAAAAAGATCGAAAAATGTAAAAATAAAGCTAAAACCTTCCCCTAACCCCCCCAAACCTAACCCTAAACCTAACCCTAAACCTAACCCTTAACCTAACCCTAAACCTAACCCTAAACCTAACCCTTAACGTAACGAAAAACCTAACACTAACCCTTAACCTAACGCTAAACGTAACGCTAACGCTCTAACCCTAACCCTAACCCTTAACCTAACCCTAACCCTAACCCTTAACCTAACCCTTACCTTTATGTGAATCGGCTTGCTGTAATTTAATTTTTATTTCAATTTTTCGATCTTTTTCGTCGCGTTGTGATGACGTCACATACGCGATTTCGTCGACCGCGCTTTTGTGGAACGCGCTTTTGATGGGTCACGAGCATCCTCACAGTCAAGCAATCAGAATTTGAGTCCTTGGTGAAAAGCATGCACTTCCCAATCAGCTTCTGACAAGCAAAGTCAATGATGGAAGCCAGATTCACTTAAAGGTTGTGTGACTCACTTAACAACTGCAGTGATTCTTTTAACAACCATGGTAAAATGACATAAAAGGGTGTAACTTTAGGAGATTACCACGATGAGCCCAAGGGCATTGCAAGTTTGGAATCTCTTCATGCCCACAAAAGATCTAAGTCCAGTTCTTCTTGAATTCTGTTGATTCTTATTTACCGCCAATTTGCCTTGACAGTTAGTGGTTCAGATTCTTGTTTAGAGGTAGCACAGAATAAAGTTGTATTCTTTAAACAACCATGTTTCACTGAACAACCACCTTGCTTAGCAACAGAAATTCTGGTTTCAATTACAGCTATACTACCTATACTACTTTTAGAAAGGGAGAGGGGAACACAACTGTAGAAACACAACTCTTTGTATCTACAAGCCTATCCCCTAAATGTAATATAACTCCTGATACCTAGCTTTCTGATTCTCCATGTGAACCAGTGAACCCAGGAGAAAGGTGGCTTGTTTAACTGATACGGGAAGTCTGCAAAGAACTGTTTACATAAAAGGCCCTTGAATCTTTATTAGCCTAGAAAGCAGTTCTTATACTAACAAAGTCAACAATTACAGGAGTATCTGTAGGGCTGCTTTTGTGTGACAAATCACCCATCAAAGTGGCCAAGGGCCTTAAAATATCATGTATAAAAGTTATACCTTATCCTGTTGTTCAGTGCTCATAAAGTTTTAATGGACTTTGCTATAGATAAACGTTGTGTTATGCATGATTTATGTCTATGTTCATTGTTTCTCCTTTTACATAAACTACACACGCACACAGAGCACAGCACTGCCTTATGTCTAAATATATTTACCCACATAATAGGACTTTATTACTATTAACATTCTTATCTTTCTTTTTACCTTCTACTATTATTATTTGATGATTATATTACTTTGCTGTTTGTATGTACACTAAGAGCTTATGCACCAGAGGCAAATTCCTTGTGTGTCCAATCACACCTGGCCAATAAAGAATATTCTATTCTATTCTCTCTCTCTCTTTCTCTCTTTCTCTTTCTCTCTCTCTCTCTCTCTCTCTCTCTCTCTCTCTCTCTCTCTCTCTCTCTCTCTCTCTCTCTGTATATGTATATGTATATGCATATGTGTTGTGGCCCAGCAGGAGCCGTTGGAGCTGCCACCAGACTCCGACAGCGAGGGGTCTTATGAGTCGGCCCTGGAGGATGTGGAGGACCTTGGACAGGGTTACAACTCCAAGCAGAGTGCAGAGAGACTGGTTGGCCACCAGGTGGCCCCTTAGCCTTGGATCAGTGGGGAGGAGACAAGAAAGAGTGATCCAGAAACCACCTGTGAGTTGTTCCGGGATGCATGCCGTCGAAGGGCTACTTGGCGTCAAGAACAACTACGTAATTACAGGAGGTAATTACACTCAGCTGATGGTCATTAAGCTCCTCTCCCAGACTATAGAAGAGACTGCTTGTGCCACGCCCTTCTTGCAGAAGTCAACGTTTGACTAAAGAGAAACAAACTTGGCAGGCTGGATTGCTGCCAGAGTTTGTTTGCATTGCTGCCAAGGTTTGTCGGACTTGCTGCCAAAGTCCTTATCTGTTTGTTTATTTGGCTTTCAGCCACCAAGAGTCCGGTCTTGTTATTAAAAGACATTCCATCTTACGCTTGTCTCGGCTTTCGTTACTGGATGGAGAAGGGGGTCAGAACACATATGTATATGTGTATGTGTAATACCCCCCCACACACACACACATCCTGTCACCAGACATAATTTACTCTATTAAAAAAAACTCACAAGTGGGCCGAGTCAAGAATAGTTAACAATTAAACAGAAATGCAGATATAAATAGTTTCTGCTCTTCACAAGTATGCTATTCCTGTCAAATTGATTATCATCTTCCTTTTGTTCCTTTTTTTCTGAAGGAAAGCAAATAAATTCTCTTTATTTGTGCTGCACCAACTGCTTTCGTTAACAACCCGCCCCTGAACCACAGTTCACATAAATTTAATGTAAAGGTAAGATTTAGGAAAGGAATAAAGTAGCACATCGAGCTATCACTCAATTTGTGAAGTTGAATAGCTAGATGGAAATCAAACTCCTCCCACTGCACAAAGGGTGCATACATTGTGCATAACACAATTTGCATAACAATTGGAGTAAGAAAGGCGAGAACTGAATGCAGCGTGAAAATAAGACAAAAAATTAGCAGCAGCCTTCCGTGAAAGAAGTAAAGTTGTCTGATTTCCCCCCCCCACTGTTTTCTTTCACTTTATCCAATGATTATGAGCATTTATCGTATTTTTCGGAATATAACCTTTTTCCCTCAAAAAAGAGCTGAAACTCTGGGTGCATCTAATACACTGAATACAGCACTTTTTGCCCCGCGAACCCCCCCCCCTTCACCAAAATGGCCGTTCAGTAGCCTATAGAAAGCTTTCGGAGAGCTCCTGGGGACTGGGGAGGGCAGAAAGAGCAAAAAACGGGCTGTTTTTTGCTCAATTTTACCCCAGCCCCCAGGAGCACTCTATAAGGTTCCTAAAGGCTATCCATGCCCTTTCCTTTATTTGGCAAAAAAATGGGCCCGTTTCCGCAAAACATGGGTCATTTTTGGGAGGTTTGCAGAGTGCAAAACTTTTTTTTTAATTTGCCTTTTCAAAACCTTTGTGCATCTTATACTCTGAAAAATACGGTATATCTTCAGAGTATTTTGGGGCCCAAATGACCAGATCCACACATGAAGGTTCATGTAATCAGATTTATTGCTAATGCCTATGCATAGGAATTTTCTCAAATAACAGTTGACACCTGATTAGATTTATGCAAGGGCCAGTGGCACTCAAGGGAGAGTTGGACTTAATCCGTTTGTGGCTACATAATGATTCTAGGCTGAATCCCCTTTTCACTCTACACCTCAAGCTCTGCCAGTCTTTTTCCTACAAATATGCACTGCCATATATTATGATTCTATTTCAGTTTCCCCTCTTTTTCCTTGAATCCTCCCCCCCCTCTCTCTGTGTGTGTGTGTGTGTGTGTGTGTGTATGTGTCCGTCCTGCAAATCAATCACAGCATTTCTTCTTTTTCTCCTGTTTGGTCTCCAATGCTTTTAATATCATCCGTATTGTGTACAGAGGGGAGTTGAAAGGAAGGATGATTATGTATTTATTAAATTTATATGCCACCTGTCCCACTATCCAACATGAGTCTGGGTGGCATAAAAGCATATATATAAAAACATGAAAAGCATTATCATTACAAATAAAGGTAAGAAACCAAGGGCACAGATGATATCAGGGTGGACCTATCTCTTTTATTTAACAAATCACCTCCAGCAAAGCACACATTCTGCATCCATACAATTTCCATACACATTCTTTTTTGGGGGAATAACAATAAGTGATTTGCTATTGAATATGAATGGATAGGCCAAAGGTTCAAGATCTAGCTGAAGATGTAACCTCAACCAGTATCCTGGGATGATTTTAGCACCCCCTCGTTGTTGTTAGTTGCAAAGTCGTGCCCAACCCATTGCGACCCCATGGACAATATGCCTACAGGCCTTCCTGGCCGCTATCATCCTCTGGAGTCCATTTAATCTCACGCCTACTGCTTCAGTGACTCCATCCAGCTACCTCATTCTCTGCTGTCCCTTTCTTCTTTAACCCTTTCCCAGCATGAGGCTCTTCTCCAGTGAGTCCTTCCTTCTCATTAGGTAGCCAAAGTATTTGAGTTTCATCTTCAGGATCTGGCCTTCTAAAGAGCAGTCAGGGCTGACCTGTTTGATTGCCTCGCAGTCCAAGGGACTCATAGGAGTCTTCCCCAACACCATAGTTCAAAGGCCTCGATTCTTTGGCGCTCAGCCTTTCTTACGGTCCAACCTTCACAGCCATACATTGCAACTGGGAAAACCATAGCCTTGACTATACACATTTTTGTTATCAGGGTGGTGTCTCTAGCACCTCCTGCTGGACAGCAAAGGATTTCTTTGATCACAGTCAATCAGGTCTGTGCTCGATCCTAAAGTTACAATTTCTAATCAACCTGGAAGAAAGATTTACAGGTTGATTTTTCATGCAAGTGGTCTAGGCCTGTTCTTCTGTTCTAGTTAAAATAAAATAAATCCTTAACATGCCAGAATACGCTAGAAATCATTTGGGTCACAGGACTGTGTAAAAGAAGAGACCGCTTTGTCAGAAATGGTGTTCTGAAGATTGCAAAGCTTTATACTCCAATAAATCTGTTTATTTTAAGGTATAACAAGACTCCTTTTTTTCACAGTACGACGAATTTCAAGTCAAGCAAACAAGGTCTACTGTCTCTGTAATTGAAGTTTACTTTAGCTTCAAATATTGTTTGCTGAGAAGAGATTATGAAACCTTTTCTTGCAGAACCTCTGGTTGTAGAGAAAAGGCGAAAAAGCCTTCTTAAGGTCATGCAGGGTGTATTTGCGAAGTTGGATTGCTTTGGTTGGTCAAAGTACCGAGAATGTTCCCATCGTATCCTTACAAGGTTAACAACGATGGCCTTCAGAAAGTACATACTCCATAGTTTCTTGCAGAACAATACGAACAGATTTCCTAAATTTGTTTCTTGCAGAACAATACGAAGATCTTTCCTAAACTTTATTAGAAGAAAGAAGCTATTAACTTGAATTAGTAGTGGCTCAGTGGCTAAGACACTGAGCTTGTCGAACAGAAAGGTTGGCAGTTCAGCAGTTTGACTCCCTAGCACCACGTAACAGAGTGAGCTCCAGTTACTTGTCCTAGCTTCAGCCAACCTAGCAGTTCGAAAGCATGTAAAAATGCAAGTAGAAAAATAGGAACCACCTTTGGTGGGAAGATAACAGTGTTCCATGCGCCTTCGGCATTTAATTATGCCAGCCTCATAACCACGGAGACGTCTTCGGACAGTGCTGGCTCTTCGGCTTTGAAAGGGAGATGACCACTGCCCGCTAGAGTCAGGAACGACTAGCACATATGTGTGAGGGGAACCTTTACCCTTTACCTTATAGTCATCTTCATAATGAAGGTTACTCTTCAATGGATAACGTGAGTGGATATCAAATGTGGGAAGATTCACATCTTTTATTTTCATGTGATTCTATGACTCTGGTCAGGAGAGAATGCAAGGGCCTGCAGGATGTTAATTTAGCTACAAGAGTAGATAATGTAAGTGGTATGGAAGATAGATGCACAATGGCAGATAGCTTAACAAATACAAATCAGTTGTAGCTCTTCTAGTCTGCCACAGAAGAAGCAACACAGAATCTTGTCCCATTTCTCCACTGCTAACTTGAAGAATCTTCCACCTCATCTTTGAGCTCACAGAAAACAAAGCAGTGTATTACTGTATTTGCTTTCCCAATTATCGATATCTATCCTGCCTCTAATATGGATAAAATCTGGTCAGTATAATCAGTTAAGGTTATTTCCCACATGGGCTGAGAATGAGACAAAAGGCATACCAAGGGGACACTCCAGAGATAAAGTTCTGTAGGGAATGTTGGTCCTATGGTTAGGGGCAAGGGATAAAGGGCCATAAACTGCAGCATAACATTTCATAAACCACAATCCATTCCAGTGGTGGGATTCAATTTTTTTTTACTACTGGTTCCATGGATGTGGCTTTGTGGGCGTGGCAGGGGAAGGATACTGCAAAATCCCCGCTCCCTCCCCACTCTCAAAATTTCCACTACCAGCTCTCAGAACTGGCTGAATACCACCTCTGATCCAAGGTGGCGCAGTGGTTAAATGCAGCACTGCAGGCTACTGCTAGATCAGCAGTTCAGCGGTTCAAATCTCACCGGCTCAGGGTTGACTCAGCCTTCCATCCTTCCGAGGTGGGTAAAATGAGGACCCAGATTGTTGGGGGCAATATGCTGACTCTCTGTAAACCGCTTAGAGAGGCCTGAAAGGCCTATGAAGCGGTATATAAGTCTACTGCTATTGCTGCTATTGCTATTGCTATTCCCTCAGGTGCCTTTTAAAGAGTTTCCCACAGCCCAAGATGCACACTTTTTGATATTTTCTTCTCACTCACTCATTTGACCAGGAGCAAAAGATTTTTAGCCTGCAGACATTTACATAATTTTATATTATAAGCTTAAGAGAGATCCCCAAGAGTGAGTTATAATATAGCATTTAAGGAGGTGACCACAGAATTGCTGGACCAGATGTGCTTTTGAGCAAATTTTCAACTCTAGAATCTCTCTCTCTCTCTCTCTCTCTCTCTCTCTCTCTCTCTCTCTCTCCCTCTCTCTCTCTCTCCTGCTTCTCTCCCACCCCTCCTTTCCTTTCTTCCCTCCCTCCCGCCTTTCCTCTCCTTCTCTCGTTTGTCAATAATATTGACCTAAAAAAAACAAACCCTTTTCTTAAATTATTATCGAACCATTTGGAGTTGAAATCAACTATCTCATTCAGGGTCAACATCTGGGATGACAGGTTTGATAGCCTTAACAATATCTGAGGACCCACATATTTTGTATAAGTGTTCCGCTTTACATAAAACCCAGAAAAATTCCACATTTCTTGTGCTTCTCTTTTGAGATTATTCTTGCCTTAAGACTAAGGTTTTAGTTTTTGACAATGATTCAATATTGTGGTTAAAAAGCCTTCATAACGTTGGTGTAATTAAATGAGGAAAATTTATGAAAACACAAGTATTATTCAACAAAATTATGGCTAGATTTGTAGCTGCCTCCTGCCAACTCTCACTTTTCTTGGTTGAAGTGACAGATACTTCACTTTGTGTCCATTTTCCTTGCTTTATTGTTTCTCATCAGCAATTGGCGCTTTTAACGGCTGCAAATTTCCACAAAGTAAGCAAGCTGCATTTCAGAAGCTTAATGGCAAACTGGAAGAGAAGTCTATAGAATGAATTAAGTATTACTCACTTAAAATTCATCACTTCTCTGCTTAAAAGCAGAACTACACTCTTGAGAAAAATGGCCATCAGACAAAATGGACTATTCGGTTTATATTTTCAACATTCTCAACATCCCCATAAAAAAGATTTGTTTGTCTTTTTAAAATATTTATTTATTACCTGTCCATACCCCTTAACAACTCCAATTTGGCCAGGACAACACAACCACAATTTTCAAAATAGTGTCCTGATGTCAAGTTGTATCCCAACAAATCCCATAATTTATTGCAGAATGGCCCGGCTGCTACTGCAGCCACCCTTAAACTTAGCTGTAAAGAAAAAGAAAAGAGCAGCTGGATAGAAAACAGGAAGAAAAGGACAATGGGGGAAGAAGGAAGAGAGGTTGATACTATCGCTTAGCAACACTTTATACTCCATGTTTTGTTCAATAAGATGTACTGAAGATATATATGGGTACAGGTACTCCTCAATCTATGACCATAACTGAGCCCCAAATTTATGTTGCTAAGTGGGAAATTTGTTAAGTGGGTTTTGCCCCATTTCACAATTTTTCTTGACACATTTGTTAAGTGAATCACTGCAGTGATTCACTTAGTAACACGGTTGTTAAGTGAATCCAGTTTCCCCCATTGACTTTGCATGTCAGAAGGTTGCAAACAGGATTCACATGATAGCAATAACACTTAGACTTATATACCACTTTACAGTGCTTAACAGGCCTCTCTAAGCGGTTTACAAGTCAATCTGGGTCCTCATTTTAGGATGGAAGGTTGAGTCAACCTTAAGCCTGGTGAGATTTGAACTGCCAAATTGCAGGCAGCCGGCAGGCAGCAGAAGTAGCCTGCAGTATTGCATCTCCAGCATGGGTTTTTCCCTTTGGGGCTTGCTTGCTATTGGCTGCCATAGTAATGAGGACGGGGAATGACATTGAGGTTTGGGAAGTGTGCTGCAGAAGCGGGTTGCTCCCTGTTCAGCCTGGATTGGGCGAACTGGTAGTGGCGGTGGCAGGAAGCTCGGCCCACCCACTCGGACGCTTCTGTGCATGTGCAGAAACATCACCAGAATTATTGCGCTGCTGAATGCAGTTGTTTACACCCAGTCAAGGCCAACCATCCTAGAACTCCAGATGGACAAAAACACTCGAAGATGTGCCACTGCATGACACTATGCAGGATGTGTATTGCACATTTAGCCTGGGTCCCCGGATGGAAGGATTTGGGGGAAACTTCCAATATGTAACTTCCATGCCTTTTGGCTCAGATCTTGCTTTACTTTCGCTGCTATCATTTCAAACTCAGTAAAAGTACCCCTTCTCTACTTCAATGGAGTTTGGGGTTTTCTTTCTTGGGTTTTGAACAGAGGCAGGTCTGACAAATTGATTTACAGAATGAGCATCTTGCCCCCCCAACAATCTGGGTCCTCATTTTATTGACTTCAGAAGGCTGAGGCAACCTTGAGCTGGTCAGGATCGAACTGCTGGCAGTGACCAGAATTAACCGCAATACTGCATTCTAAACCACTGCGCCACAAACACCCCTTCATTCATGATCCGGGACACTGCAACCATCATAAATGTGAGTCAGTTGTCAAGCATCCAAATATAAATCAAGTGACCCCAGAATGCTGGAAAGGTCATAAGTATGAACAATGGTCATAAGTCACTTTTTTCACAGCAGTTGTAACTTTGGATGGCCGCTAAGTGAACTTTTGTAAGTTGAAGACTACCTGATACTATTTAGTGATATGGTGATACTATTTCCTCATCACAGCATTTTATATTACTAAAAAAAATAAACAAGACTACAGGCAAAATAAACATACAAAGCTCATAATAGGCATTTTTAGATAAAATATCATTAGCATAGATACTCTCAAGAGAAAAAAAGTAAATTTACTGAGTTTGCTTTAAGAGACAATCGTAATTAAAACATGAAATTTGAGAGAATATACTTTTAGACTGTAATTCTGAGACATTTACCCAGAAGGAAGCATCACTGAACTTAATGAAATTCATTTCCAAAGGAATGTCTGTAGGATGATGTTATTATTTTAAAATATTATGGAAATACACTTGTTAAAAAGGGGAGAAATGAAACTTAATTACAGGTTAAACATGTACAGTAATGGACTTAAGATCTTACCATTTTAGGATATTAAGATAGGAAACGAAGGGAGAACTGAAATTGCAATGAAACATGGATGCTGAATGGGATTATCTGCTGACACTAAAGTAGAATATTTCTGAAACTCTACATCACATCTCTAGATGTGGCGATGTGATGGCTTGTGTATAACCGTACTTCAAAGCACTTATACATGTGCTTTTCATAGATTTGTATTCATTATCATGCTGGCATTTTTCCATCTTTCCTCATTTCCAAATAGATCCAGCTTTTAATTAACCTTTTCATCAATGAAACACAGCGGAACTGTAACCATAGCAAGATAAATTATTGTGCATAGAAACTACTAGTTTCTTTCAAAAACTTCATTATTGTTTTTAGCTTTATTCCAGTTATGCACCAGTAAGTAAAAAACAAAACAGCTCGGTCTGAACAGACTAAGAGAGAGATTGGAAGATTCAAAGCAACCCCAGAACATTACTTATATTTTGTAATGGCTACATAAGGTTAGAACCACTGGAATAACCAGTGCCCTGGAAAGGATGATAAATCAACCACTTAAAATCTGTTACAGCTCCCAAGTGAATAGAAGCCAACAGCTTACAGTGATGGGGTTTCCCTTTTAAAGTGTGTAAAGGGTGGGGTAAAAAAAATCATCCAGCAATGAGAGAAATACAACTGCCTAAGGAGAAGAAATTTGTCACCCATGATGCAAATAGATTAAAGACAATGGACAATCACATTTTAATTAAAAAACGTGACAGTAAATGATAATCTACTAAGCAAATTGCCAATCTGTACATCTATTAGCTGTCATGGCAATGAACTGCAACGAATTTCCCAAACGTTGCTTATGTCTCATTTCCACAAATAAGACAAAGGCAGTTTGTCACACTACATGAAGGAAGACAAAGGAGAACATTCACAAATCACAGGAATCCAGGTCACCTTTTCAGGCAAGAATAGGACAATGACTCTTTCATTTGAACGATAAAGCTAGGATTGCAAGTTTTCTACTTCACCAGCTCATGTTCATTAATGGAATGGATGGCTTTTCCAGTGAAAATGAGAATGGCTCATTGTGTGCGTGTACAGAACATTAAAACAATAATCAGATATTAAAGCACATTTATAATAGCTAAATGCAAGTACAGAACCAGCTGAGCCTTAGACAGATGGAAATTGGCCATTGGATCTTTCAGCTTTACCACCTTCCATTGCTCTTTTCTGAGATATACTATCAGGATTTTTTTTCCAAAAAATAAAAGCTCCTACAGTGTTTTTTGGAGTATAAGATGCACCTTTCCCCCCCCAAAAAAGAGGGTGAAAATCTGGGTGCGTCTTATACATTGTAAAGTATTTTTGGCTTCCCAAAACCCCACTCCCTTTGCAAAAATGGCTGTGCATAGACTTTAGGAGGCTTCCAAACTGCTCCTGGGGGGCTGGGGAGGGCAAAAATGAATGAAAAATGGGCCAGTTTTTGCTCGGTTTTGCTCCTCCCCCCAGCCCCTATGAGCACTCCTCCTAAAGGCTATGGATGCCATTTTTTTGACAAAAAAGGACCCATTTTGGCAAAAAATGTGCCATTTTTGGGAGGTCTGCAGAGTGCAAAAACTTTTTTTTAATTTGCCTCTTCAAAATCTTGGTGCGTCTTATACTCCGGTGTGTCTTATACTCCAAAAAATGCGGTATTTGCATATTTGCATGCACAGAGAGAAAGCACATACTGTATTTCTATACTGAAATTCGTAAATTATACTGTAGCTTCTGGCAACTCCATGCAAACAATTTCTGCTATCATCATATAGCAGGGGTATCAAACTCAAGACCCGTAGGCTGGATACAGTCCACAGGGTGCTTAGTTCTGGCCCATGGGCCCCCCTTGGAAATAGGCTGGCCTGCAGGATCTCTGCCAGCAAAAACGAAGCTTGGGAGGGCTGTGGGCTCTGTTTTTGCTGGCAGAGGGCTACAGGAAACCATCAAAGCCAAAAATGGAGCCTAGGGGTATGAAAGGAGCCTGGGAGTGCATGCAGACCTCCACCCCAAGCTCTGTTTTCACTGGCAGAGTGCTAGCAAAACAAACTATTAGCAAAAGTGGATTCCCCCCAGCCCTGCCTGGCCACCACACAGGGGGCATTGAGCTCTCCACATCCATCCTGGCCACACCCACCTGGCCATACCCACCCAGCCCCCTGTGGTAAAACACAACCCTGATGCGGCCCTCAATGAAATCGAGTTTGACACCCCTGCCACATAGGCTTGGGAAGATCTGAAACCACAGGTCAGCTTTCCCAAGCCTGTTCCAGTATCCTCCCATCTCAAGGAGATTTGTAACCACAATTTCTGAATTCCCAATCAGAATGCCCTGTGTTAACATTTTGGAAGTTCTGCTGCTACAGTGGAGGAAGCTGCCCTAGAAAATTCTTGGCAATCCATGTTAGTAATCTGGCTTGCAGGTCAACATTATTGCTTTTCAATGGAGGTGTGCTTATAGTAGGGGTTTCCAGATTGGAAGCAAAACACATATGTTCTCAGATATATTGTTTCCAACACTGAAACAAATGGATCTCAGGACCCAACTTGGCCATTCCATATGGCAATAGTATTGATGCTCCTAGTCATGGAAGTCAACAAATGGACTGTCCTGGATGTTTCAAAGCACGCACAAAATGTTATGTTCTGAGGATGGACCAAAACATTCAAATCATACCAAGGTTTCTTCCAACAGATTTGGGCTGTTCCAATGGAACATTTCCAGTTCCTCAGCCTAGATAACTTCACCTCAAATTTGTTTGTGAAAATTAGAAGAAAAAATACTAGAAAATCCAAAAACAACACTTCATATGAATATTTGTGCAAAAACCATGTTAAGTTCACCCAGCTACCATTCGCCATCTCTTCCTTCCTGCTGCTGGGCTGGGATTGAGACATAAGTGGAGGTGGAGCCTTGGAATACATGTGATGAGCTTGAACCATGAGTGTGTGTTTGAAGCATTCTTGGAGGACCATTTTGTGGCTTTCAGCATGTTGTACGTTGCTGGCATTCGTGAGAATTTACAGGAGGAAGGATGGACCAAGAGTAAATGGTCTACTACAGGGGTGGGTAGCTGCCAGTTCTAACCTGTTCAAGAGGTTCCACAAATCTACAGTGCTGTTTAAAACCAGTTCCAGCTCCCTCTTCCCGCCCATCCGAGCATCATCAAGATGAAGAGCAAGAGGAGGAATTCTGGGAGTTGAAATCCACAAGTCTTAAAGCTGTCAAGTTTGAACACCCCTGGTTTTTTTCATAAAGGGTTAGGGGTGCAAGGGTCTTGTAACTTGACAGCTTTAAGACTTGTGTGCTTCAAATGCCAGAGTTTCTGAGTCAACATTTTGGTTGGTAAGCAAGAGCGTTGTTAAGTGAGTTTCACCACATTTTACAAGTTGGCCACACCCACCCAGTCACATGGCTGGCAAGCCACTCCCACCCAGTCACATGGCTGGCAAGCCACTCCCACTCAGTCACATGGCCAGCAAGCCACTCCCACAAAGCAGGCCACACCTATAGAAGAGGGTCTAAAAAATTTTGAAACCCACTACTGGTCTACTAGTAGGTTCTGCCAGCACTGGGTTTGCCTTCAGCTCTTGGTGAAGTCTGGAAGATGTGTCTACAGTTGCACTTCCAGTAAGCTGCAAAGTACACTCTGATCTTTTGGGAAACCTTCATTCTTTGCTTCATCCAGTTCTGTTGCACTCTACACTTCTGGGAGTGTAGAATTCTCCATAGAATTCTTATGATCCAGTGGCAGGACAAGGTGCCAGGCACAGAAGTCCTCTCCAGAGCAGGCCTGTCATCAGTTCACACCCTGCTGATGAAAGCCCAGACATGCTGGGCAGGCCATGTTGCATGGATGCCAGACCACCGCATCCCCAAACAGCTCCTCTAGGGTGATCTGTCTGAAGGAAAGCGATCGCACGGGGGACAAAGGTAGTGATAGAAAGACACGTCGAAGTCCCTGGATATCGACACCACCTCCTGGGAAACCCTGGCACTATATCAATCAACATGGCACATACTGATCCACCAAGGCTTCCAGACATCTGAGGACAGAAGAAAAACCATAGCACAAGAGAAGTGAGCACTCCACAAAGCCAGAGCTTCAAATGCTGCAACAATGGTGCCCACACATGTCTGCCTGACATGCGGCAGAACATTTCGTGCCTGTATAGGCCTTACCAGCCACTTGCGGATGCATCATGTAAAGCCCATAACCTGTTAGATGTCAAGGTCCTCTTCGAACACAATGGACCAACATCATCACACTTCTGGGAAACTGTCAAGCCAGTCTCCCTCAGCAACCAAGAAAGAAACCAATTAACTCCATTTCACAGAATTAAGAGTACTTTTACTGGTTATGAAAAGATAGCAGCTAAGCAAAGCAAGATCTGAGGCAAAAGCGCGCGAAATCATAGATATCAATATGTGATCCAACCCCCTTCCCCTGGTAGCCCCATCCCATAGTCCAATCCGCACATCCCTCAGGTTTCATATGGGAGACATCTTCAAAAAGCATCATCAGGTTGGTATGCCGAACAGTTGGCCTTGGCGGCTCCCATCACTATTTCCAGCATGTGCAGTAGATGGTGAGAACAAAACTCCCTTTACACAATCTCTCCTGTAATTAAAACTTCCCTTCCCAAATACCAGGCCTCCCCCTCCCCGTTTCAATGGCAGCCGAAAGCAAGTAGCGAAACAGAGGCTGACAGAAACCTTCATAATGCCCTTCATATACTTCTGCTGCCACCCCAAACAGCACCTCCCACATAGCATCCAACTTCACCCAGATTGAGAAATATGCCTACCATCTTTTTTTTTTCCTAACAAAAATTGAAGCAGGCCACTAGCTATATAGATCACTAGAAGATGTCAAGGCTTTTTGACCCTATTGTGAGACGGAGAGAGAGAAGAAATTCAGAAAAGTACGAAGCTTAATTTATGTGGGCAGGTAGATTTAGAATTCGTGACTGGAAAAATTGCCAAGCAGCTTTTTAATATAATAACTGGCTCTATTACCATACAGATAATCCTTGAATTATGACAGAAAATGCAACTGGAATTTCGGTCACTCAGTGATTCTGGGTGTAATGTGTGATATCATCTGATGTCCTTATTTAGCAACAATAAACCCAGCAGTCCCTGTTGCCATCGTTAAGCAAGGACAGTGTACAGGTTGTTAAGCGAGGACCTCATGTGACCATTATGTGAGAAAAGACATTGAAACCATAACCCTGGCAAGCAGTATGGTGGGTGAGAGCTATGGGCAGGTAGACAGTTGCCGCAGGTGAGCACTATGCAATATGGGCAGGAAGATGCTATGGAATATGGGTGGGCAGGCACCATGAGCAGGCACAACTGAATGCAGGTAGGTGGGTGCCATGAGCAGCTATGGGTAGGCAGGTGCCATGGATTGTTGAAGATGGGCATTATGGAGTATAGGTAGGCAAGTGTCACATGTGAGTGCTACAGAGTGTAGATAGGTGCAATAGGTGGATGATACTAGTAAGAGCAGATGGGCACTTCAGCATACATACTCCCCAGCAGGAATAGGCCTTGTGATTTCCAGTTGGCATCCCCAATGATTTTGCTTATGTCTGCAAATTGCAACCATGTGATTGTGGGATACTGCAAGCACTGGTAACCCTTATGAGCTGGTTGCCAAGAATTAAGCACCACTCAGTGTTTGTCTTGGGTCATTTCCATGCCACGTTGGTTCCACTCCCTAATTCTTCACTGTTTGGCAATATTGATTGATTTATTATGACATTTATTTGCTGCCCATCTCATGTCAAACAACTCTTGAGTGGCTTTCGCATAAACTCTGGGTGGCTTACAGCACTAGGTGCAGAACTGATCTGATGATACATATTACTGCATTATTCTAAATTAATATTTAAAAAGCAGTTTCTGTAAAAGAAAAACAACAGCAGGCGACGATTTTATTAATGCCTATTTTTAGGACAAATTGTTTTTATATCAGCAGGTAACAATCTACCTTTGTTCAGATTGAGAATAAAGAGGGCAAAGAAAGTAGGGAAGAAAATGTTAGTTATATATTAAGATATGCTCTATACTGGAAAACTATAGGCAAACTATTATATGGAAGAAGCCAAAAAGAAAGTATCCAGATAAATCTAAACACAACTGGGCCATCAATTTAGCCTATAGCAGTGTAGCTCATCAAATTGATGCCCTCCAAAACAGCCAGCCTGTTCACTGGCTTCATTTAGAAATATAGTCCAAAATCAAAATGCAGAGGTACAGTATAGGTGGCACCTTGCTCAATAATGGTGACTGTGAAAGAGATCTTGGAGTCCTGGTGGACAACCATTTAAATATGAGCCAGCAGTGTGCAGCAGCTGCCAAAAAGCCACTCCAGTTTTAGGCTGCATAAACAGAGGGATAGAATCAAGATCACATGAAGTATTAATACCATTTTATAATGCCTTGGTAAGGCCACACTTGGAATACTGCATTCAGTTTTGGTTGCCACGATGTAGAAAAGATGTTGAGACTCTAGAAAGAGTGCAGAGTAGAGCAACAAAGATGATTAGAGGACTGGAGGCTAAAACATATGAAGAACGGTTGCAGGAACTGGGTATGTCTAGTCTTATGAAAGGAAGGATAGCAGTGTTCCAATATTTCAGGGTCTGCCACAAAGAAGAGGGAGTCAAGCTGTTCTCCAAAGCACCTGAGGGTAAGACAAGAAGCAATGGGTGGAAACTAATCAAGGGGAGAAGCAACTTAGAACTAAGGAGAAATTTCCTGACACTTAGAACAATTAATCAGTGGAAAAACTTGCCTCTAGAAGTTGTAAATGCTCAAACACTGGACGTTTTTAAGAAGAGGTTGCATAACCATTTGTCTGAAGTGGTGTAGGGCATCCTGCCTAAGCAGGGGGGTTTGACTAGAAGACCTCAAGGTTCCTTCCAACTCTGTTATTTTATCATATAGCTGATTCTCTGTATCAGACAGGAAGATGGGAATAGGAGGCTAAGTAATCTTGTGTGCAGTTCTTCCATTTGGTTGGAAAATTCCCTAATCAGATTTTGATTACGATAACTTGTTCAGTCTAAAGAGAGTCACTGCTCTCTTTTTATCTAGTTTATCTGTCAATTGTGTTTGATTTCTTTTGGACATCAACAACATATAAGAAATCTCATTGTAAGGCCACACAGTGATTTGGCTTTCATATCACATTTGAGAGGATAATAGGATGGAATTGAGCCAGGCTAATTTTTTGAAAGATTGTTATTAATTTTGACTGGGTTGGTACCAGAATTGGTATGCAGAAGGTTCTGACCAGTTCTGGAGAACTGGTAGTGGAAATTTTGAGTAGTTTGGAGAACTGGTAAATGCCACCTCTGATTGGCCCTGCCCTCATCTATTCTCTGCCTCCCGAGTTCCAGATGATTGGGAGAAAATGGGGACTTTGCAGTCATCTTCCTCTGGAATGGGGTGGGAATGGAGATTTTACAGTATCCTTCCCTGCCATGCCCACCAAGCCACTCCCACAGAACCAGTAGTAAAAAAAAAAAGAATCCTACCACTTTTGAATTATGCATCCTCCCTAAGGATCTAAAATAGTTAGGAGAGATTGTTGTCATGATATCTGAGCTTCTTACAGTCCTTTAAGACCTGGTTAGGCTAGCAAGCCTGGAGTGAAATTGTGAAGTGATTAAGTGTTATTAATTCCCCTTGTCTGTTATTTTTATTTGTTTTTTTTTTGTATAGTTTGTCAAGGTGCAATGGCTCAGCAGTTAAAGATGCTGAATTTGTCAGTTGGAAAACCCACAGTCTGGGTTCAAAATCTGAGCATCAGGGTGAGCTCGCGTTACTTGCCCCAGCTCCTGCCAACCTAGCAGTTAGAAAGCATGCAAATGTGAGTAGATCAATAGGTACCACTTTGATGGGAGGATAACAGCATTCAATGCACCTCAGCATGTAATCACATGACCCTGGAAACATCTTCAGACAACGTCCAGGCCCTGGAAATGTCTTCAGACAACTAGCAGTTAGAAAGCATGAAAATGTAAGTAGATCAATAGGTACCACTTTGGTGGGAAGGTAACAGCATTCAATGCACCTCAGCATGTAATCATATGACCCTGGAAATGTCTTCAGACAACATTGGCTCCATCAGCTAGGAGACAGAAATGAGCACCAACCTCTAGAATCAGACATGCCTGGGCAATGGAAACCTTTATTTTTACCTTTTTATAGCTTATAAGTGTTTTTTTTAATTAATGAAAAGTGTCTTAGCCTTGATGTATGTTACTCAAGAGTTGCTTTTGATGAGATAGATGGCTATACCAATTAGATAAATAAACACAAAATTTAAAAATAAAGGTATTGTCACTGTATGTAGGTAATCCTCAACTTAGGGTCGTCTTTACAGTTCAAAGATGTGATGGCCTTGGGAAAAGTGACTTATTGCCTGTATTGCACTTATGACTATTGCATCATCCCTGTAGTCACGTGGTTGCAATTGGGGCCCTTAGAAACTGGCTTACATTTATGACCACTTGCCGCATGTAGTGGTCACACGATGATGAAGTACAACCTTTCCCCATGATCCATGATCCTGAGTAAGGCAGATTATTCAATGCATTCTTTGTGCAACGGAAAGATAAATCTAGACGCTTCATTTAATTAAAAAAGTGTGTAGATAGGACTCTGATTGGAACTGAACATTATTACTCTGCTATAGTAGTAGTGCAGATGCGTATATAACATTAACCCAGGATGAAACGTTTGAAGAACAAAGCTAATAAGTATACTATAGTAAGTATAGCCCCCCCAGTCTTGTATTGATTTTACACACACAAACACACACACACACACACACACACACACACACACACACACACAGAGGGAGGGAGGGAGGGAGGGAGAGGGAGAGGGGCAGACAGATAGACAGACAGACAGACGAGCTAAATGGACATTTCAGGTCAACCATCCAGGTCATGATAGGTGATTTTTGAAGAGGCAACTGAACTTTCTGGTTTTTCTTTGAAGACATTTCACTTCTCATTCAAGAAGCTTCTGCAGCTCTCAATGGAGGGTGACTGGCTCCTTCTAGTCTGACTGGATTCTTCCATTCTTCACCATCCAGTCAGAGCTGAATAGCAATAGCAATAGCAGTTAGACTTATATACCGCTTCATAGGGCTTTCAGCCCTCTCTAAGCAGTTTACAGAGTCAGCATATCGCCCCCACAGTCTGGGTCCTCATTTCACCCACCTCGGAAGGATGGAAGGCTGAGTCAACCTTGAGCCAGTGAGATTAGAACCGCCGAACTGCAGATAACAGTCAGCTGAAGTGGCCTGCAGTACTGCACCCTAACCACTGCGCCACCTCAGCTCCAAGAAGCTTCTTGGATGAGAAGCGAAAGTCCAGTTGCCTCTTGAAAAAAACCTTTGGGACACATACACATGAGAGGGAGAGGGAGGGCAGGAGGGAGGGAGGGAGAGAGAGGGGATGCCTCAGCATATATTTCTGGAAATACTAATTCCCTTGTATATGCATTACTGGTTAGGTTTTTGCATTTACATTATTGCCACAAACTTTTCCTACACAGTTTAGAAAGAACAAGAGGAACTTGATTTACTGCTTCATTATATGTTACTTTGTATTCAAACTTAGCTGAGTATTATGGCCAGTCAGAACTAAGGTTGAATCTCATAAATTGTAGGCAGAACTGGGAGAACTTTACTTATCCAACCTGTCTAATTGAGAGACCAACAAGCTCTTTCTCTTCTTAAAAGCTAGCCATGAATTTTACGGCTTTCTCTTTGACCAAGAGTCAACAGTAGTTTAGAAGCAAGAATGGTTTCCTCAAGATTGATAGTCCTGCACAGAGAACACAAAGGAACCATGATTCTTTATATAATGGATAATGGTATCTCCTTCCCTATTAAGAGTTGAGAAAAAGGAAACAATAAAAGCTGAGGATAAGGTAGTCCACATTGGTTTATTATTCTTTACAGTAATGAATAGAAATCATTCACTTTTATGCCTAGCATTTGGGTAGGAGTTGATTCTACTCCTAAGTGAACTGATAGTAAATACGTGACTATTTATATAGACTTGTCAACAACAAATGCGGTAGAACATAGATGTGACTCACTACTGGGCTACGTCCAGTGGTAGGATTCAAATAATTTAACAACTAGTTCTCTGTATTAATGACCAGCTGGGTAGGTGGGGCTCAGTGGTCATGTGACTGGGTGGGCGTGACCAACGGAACATCACTCAGGTCAATGGGAGCTTCACCTTAGCTGTTGCAATGTAATAAGGGTTAACCGGAGAGGCAGTTTCTATAAGTATGGCAATAAAGATTAGGCTAGACACCAGAATGTGTCCTTCTTGCCCTCCTTACAAGATTAGCCCTGTAAAGTGGGAAAAAAAACAAAATAAGATTTCTTCCAACAACCGATTTTCTGAACTGCGTAGAAAGTTAACAACCGGTTCTCCCAAATAGGTGCAAAGTGGCTGAATCCTACCACTGGCTAAGTCCACCAAACATATTCACTTTTCTGATTTCTATCTGTGATAAACTGTCATGTCATGCTTACCTCTTTCTGCCTTCTATCTTGAATTTGCAAATATCTATGAATGTTTCTTTTGTTAGTTTGCCTCTCCATTTATTTTAAACCTAGAAATAATTTGGGATTTGTAGGATGGGAATTGCAAAGGCCTGCCTGCCCTGCGTGCATTAAAATTTCAAATATGTTTAAATGAATTAAAAGTATTAAAAAGTAGTAATATATATTAATACTGAATTTATTCAGATTAATGTTCATTTTCACATGAAGATCAAACAGAATGAAGAAAATGGGTTTTAAGATTGAGGAAAAGGTAAACAACTTGGGAATTACTCTGAAAAATGTGAACTGCATTTTATTTCAAAACAGAGTAAAGGATAACTTTGTAATCATACTTATAATTGCCAAATGGGAAATCAAAAGCTTTTTTTAAAAATCTTTTCTTTCTACACTTTCGTCATTTTCCTTTTCTCCTGTTTCCTCTTTGTTTTCTTTATTGTTTATTAATGTGTGTTACATTTTATATTTTCTTTAAAACTTTTAATAATAAACACATACATA